>NC_056748.1:385268205-385568205 GCF_019279795.1 Protopterus annectens
CTTAAAAACAGAGGTGGCTAACTTCACGACACCCATGCAAATGGAGAGTAGTTGCATGACTGCCAAATCATACACCAATGTACTGTACGAACACATACACAAATGCATGGATCTCGTCATACCCAATAGAACTAAGATGCTCTCCTCAAAAAAAAGGAAGCCAATCTGGTGGTCCCCTCCCATAAACAAACTCTACAACAGAAGGAAGACACTGATGCAGACTAAGGTGAAGTCCCAAGACTGGAAAAACTCACTTATCAGCCTCAACAAAATGTTGAGAGCCATCATCAAATCCTCTAAAGCTAGCTATGAAAACAGAATTGCAGCGGATAGTAAAGACAACCACAAAGCCTTCTATAGTTATGTAAAGAATCTCCATGGCAATACCCAGATTTGCTCTGAGCTACTGCACAATGGTACCTCCTATACTGAGTCAACAGATATTGCAAATATACTGGCAGACATATTCAGTGCTAACTTTACCCCCCTCAAAGGACCAATCAGAATACCAGTAGATTGCCAGGCACACAGTATTACTGCTGCACAGGTTAAAACAGCACTGTCCAAGGCCAGGAATACAGCTTCTATGGGACTTGACAGTATCCCTGGCTGTGTTCTACATGAACTACAGAATGAACTGGCACCTCACCTGTGTGGCCTGTTCAATCACAGCCTCACCTCAGGCTTTGTCCCTACCAAATGGCATACTGCTACAGTCATCCCTCTCCATAAAGGAGGAGTGACTACAGACCCTGGAAACTATCACCCTATTAGCCTGACAAGTCTGATATGCAAAGCTATGGAATGCATCATCATGGACCTAATAAACAAGGATATAGGGAATCTCCAAACTCTGGTCCTACCTAGTTTGGTTTTGTGAAGGGTAGATCATGCCTGCTCAACTTGGCCGACTTCTTTGAGTCAGTCACCAGAGCTGTGGATGAAGGTAAGGTGGTTCATACAGCCTACCTTGATCTGGCCAAGGCCTTTGATATCATTCCCCTCTCAGGAATCATAGAAAAACTTACTAAGCTAGGCATCAACCACTATATCACTAGGTGGGTTGCAAACTGGCACACAGATAGAACCCACAGTGTGAAAGGAGCTGATTCCAAGTTAGACTGCTGACCAGTCATGAGTGGTGTCCCACAGGGTTCAGTCCTGGGTCCTCTCCTGTTTGGTATTTACTTCTCTGAAGTTCAGGCCAACATGAAGGGACTCTGGCTAACAACGTTCGCAGATGATTGCAAGTTGGGAGCTATTATTAACTCCCCAAGTGATGTTGACATCCTACAGAATGGCCTCAATGAGACCAACGACTGGTGTCAGAACCATGGCCTTAAGCGCAATGCCAAAAAATGTGTCTTCATCCCCTTTGGGAAAAACCCAGTTCCCTTGAATTACCATATTGTTGCTAGTCCACTGACTACAGAAGGTGTTATAAGAGATCTGGGAACACAGGTTGACAGCAGCCCCTCTTTTGACCACCACATTGCCACTGTGGTCAGAAAGTCCTTCTATGTGGCACATCTCATTACTAAGGGTTTTGCATCCAGGAAGAAAGAGGTCATTGTCGCCCTCTACTCTTCCCTCATAAGTCAATCACTGAGTACAATGCCCCATTTGGCATGTACCTCACTAGACACCTTCAACAACAGGAGAGGCTGATCCTAGGCCTTAAACACTTATCCTATATGGACAGACTCAAAAAAACTCCAACTATTCTCTGTCTCATATCACCTGCTTAGAGGCGATCTCTGCATGACTTACAAAGCCATGTCTGACCAAGCTCTGTTAGAAATGCTACATTTAAGAAAAAACAATCCCTCCGCACCACACACTCCAGAGACCTCAACCTCATTACCACAATCAACAGAATATGCTGGAGGGACAGGTTCATAACCCAGAGACTGCCCATGCTATGGAATAGACTTCCCATACATGTCAAGCAGAGCACCTCAATGGCCCTCTTCAAGAGAAATCTTGATGAGTGGATGGGAAATAGGAAATTCATGCCGGGGATCACACCAGTGGCTCTACTCTACAGAGGCACTAGGAACTAAGGTTGGGTGGCATGATGCCAGGGCAGTCCTATGGGCTAGGCTTGTAAAGGCTCCACGGCAATTAGACTAGTACACACCTATGAACTAAATGTTAATGCCTCTGTATGCTGTCTGACATGAATACCAAATACAGAGCAGAAAAAAAGCAGAAAATCTACAAAAAAAACATTCTAGAAACCTGACTGAAGGTACTCAAAATCAATGGCATGTTGATTGCATTGCACCTAAAAATATATAATAAATAAAAACACAACAGTAGCAGTTATCACAACTCTGGATATTATCTTTATTTTCTTACAAATTACAAAATGAAAACCTGTCAGTGCCTGAGGATTTTATAAATTAAAATTAATAGTATATACTTAAATTCTAAATAGGCTGAAGAAATACAGTCAGTCATTAGACATACTAAGACCTGAAGAAGTATAGTACAACACTCTGGTCTGTGATTGACCTCCTTCATATAAAAATGATCAAGTCCAACTATCAGATACAGTTTTCATGTACTTGAAAAAGCTTCAATAATGCTAAATATGCTGAACTCACATGAAGAGCCACAAACATACATTTTAGGTCTACTGTACTTTAGAGTTTTCATCAGTGTACTCACATCAGTTGTTGTTAGTGTATATGTAGTTTTGTAGCAACAAAGCATTGTGTTTCTCACTAAATGCTAAAACAATTTTACCAAACTTACACAGTGGTAAAAAATACAAGATTCAAACATCAACTCCAGCAAAACAAATATATTGCTACTGTTACTACAGAAACGATTATAAAAATTCAGTGTAAAAACACTCTTGACACCTATACTGGTCACATTTGTCAGCTTAGATACCTCACCACATAAGTAAACCCAGCCCTGTAATTTGTTTCTCAAAACATGGACATACCTGTCATCTCAACTCAAAAGCTGAAACTTTATTCCCACCCCCAAAGTTCACTGTACTTCTGGAAATCACAAATATGATCACTTCCTACAGAAACCTGAAGGTTATAAAGAGCGTGAGTCACCATACTACACTAAGTGGGAGAGGGCCAGGTGAGCTCAGTCATACAACAGCTTGAGTGAGTGAGTGCTTCATTTAAGAGCTACCTCACTACCGATTTGGTGAGATTGCATCAAGAGGTGGGCATCCCTCATTTTATCTCCAGTTTTTCTCGGATACAGATGTATCTTGTCTTAGCTCCAGTATCAGCTATTCAGCTCATGGCTTGGTTCCCCTCTTGAACCTGTGTCATCTGGATTACAGTCAAGGCTTCATCCCTTAGTATCAAGCAGCTGAGACAAAAGCTAAAACCTGCACTCAGAAGCACAAGACTTCTTGCACTACAAGCCTCTCTCCATATAGCCAGAAATATTAGACTTTCACAACTAGGATAATGTTTACCAATATTCTACTTAGACCTGCACACTAATGCTAAAGTTACCCAAACCACCAATGCCCAAATCTGTGACTTTTTTCCACTAGTAGTACACAACATGGCTTTACTTCATTAGCAGATGTCAAATGTTTACCTATGGCCTTTCATGCCACTCAACCACTTTGCAATCCTGTGCACAAATATCTCCAATATGCTCTTAAACAGAAATGTGTGCATTTACTTGCTCCAGCATGACACATTCAATGTGGAACCAGTTTCATAACAAAAATAAAGAAAAAAAAAAACACTGGCAAAATATTCTTCAAGAAATCTATAGCTGCCTTTACCAAATAGGATCAGTGTAAATGTTTTAATTATACATTCTTTTAACTACATAAAAAAGATGGGCAGTAATCAAACCACAGCCTTAAAGACTTTTCTCCAAAATGTTCATAATACTTGCATTCCATTGTTTCACAAACTTGCCTGTATAAAGAGCATACATTTGCATTTTCTCTTCTTTACTGGCATCAAACTCTACTATACCATCACTGTTCATTACATACTATATATAATGCTTATGCGTGTTCATGACTATAACAGTACATGACTATATATATATATATATATATATATATATATATATATATATATATATATATATATATATATAAAATCACCCAGGGTACTCAAATGTGGAATATATGTATTTTCTGAATGCATTTATGCTGATGTTCTAGACTGCTCTGGTCCTGGAGAATGTTGGAAAAGTTCTTGGATCAGTTCACCTATCCAGCTGACAAAAGTATACATCAATACGTAAATGCTTTATGTAAACCAGTAAATAAAAAAATGAAATAAATGAAGTTGCTTCAATAAAAACATAACCAACCCGTAATAATCATTTTCCTGTATACTCCTTTATAAACTTAAGAGTATATATTTTATTTTCAAAAACTAATCATCCACACCTCGATGGACCGCCATAAGTAAGTAGCAGACTACCATGGGCATAAATCAGGTTTATTGCAGCAATAAAGGCTCTCATATTAACGATACACTTTTTAAAATACGTTTTCATCCTCAACCTCATCAGATACAAACAAAACCCATATCCAAACCTTAAATACCCCAATTAAGTTCAAATTCACCAATAAAAACATAGCATCTCTAAATATACAATTCACAAACTCTACCCACAATTCATTTCACATCTATTAAATTAATACCTCGATTAAAACAATGTTAATAAATAATTTAATAAAATACAATAATAAATATTACTTCTTAACTCAATCTTAATTATAACAACAACTCTCCTTAACAAAATTAAATCTTAAAACTCCTTACTATTTAAACATATTATATTCATAAAATGTTATTTGACCACCCTCTAATTGTTCCTATATATACTGTTTTGTTCACCAAAGGATTTTTTTTTCAGTGCTGGATTTGAAATATAATAATATGCACTTATTATAATAAATATCATTAATTTTATAATCTTGCCACTCTCAGCTTTAAAACTGGGGCTAGGGATAAACCATCATTTAGTCCAGGGAACTTACTGGCTTCTAAAAAAATCTGCCAGTAAAGTTCCCTGTATTCAATTCTGGTCTCCCAAATGCCACCCCTCAAATCTCTTGGGATCTCCTCTAATACAAAAAAAAAATGTATTTTCCCATTTCACATTCAATACTATGTCTATATAGTGCATTGTTAACATTTTTATTATGTATAGCATTCAAATGTTCATTTTTTTCCAACTTCCTCTCGGTTTTTCCTACATAAAATGCTTGGCAATCACACATAGCAAGATATACAACTCCACTGGTTTCACAATTACGGTAACTCCTCACCATTAAGGTTCTGTTTCTAGAATCTAAGTGAACTGATTCCGTATTTTTAACGTAAGGACATTGTGCACATCTCTCATTTAAATGTCCCTTTCTTGTATCTAGTTCCACCTCCTTTACTCTCATATTGTCCTTCCAAGACATTTTCTATACTTGTTCCTTTCCTATAAACACATTTAAATGGGGTTTTAAAATCCAAATTTGAGGTCACTAATCCTACCAAACCTAGGCCATTCTTTTCTATAGTTCTACATACAACAATTGCATCACCACTGAAATCAGTGATGAATGCCAATCCCAAAGCCTCCTCATTGTTACTGTAATTTAACATTAACTGGTCACTACCAAGGCTTATCTCCATAATACCCAAGATTGGGGCATATTTGCCAGCCCTCTCCATTATAACTTCACTCTTAACTTGGATAATTAAAGTTTCCGGGTAGCCACGTTCACTAAACATTTTATACAAAATATCACATTCCTTTCTGAATTCCCCATCATTTGTTGTCATTCTGCTGATTCTCACAAACTGACCTTTTATAATCCCTTTCTTCTGATGGAAAGGGTGGGCACTAACATAGTGTAGAATAGAATTAGAATGCGTCATCTTCCTAAATACTCTTGAATTAAATGTATTATTTTCCTTGTAAATAGTAACATCTAAATAAGCTATTTCTTTGTGACCTGTATTATATGTAAATCTTAAAAAATCAGTTGAATCAGTAATATACTAATAGAAATGTTTGGAATGTTCCTTTCCAAAAGATAGAAATATCATCTAAAAACCGCTTGTAAAATATCCAGCAATCCTTGTATACACTATTCAGGACATATTTCTTCTCCCAAACCGTTAAAATCAAGTTGGCATACATAGGGGCACATCTTGCCCCCATTGCCACTCCACTGGTCTGCTGAAAGAATTCTCCCTGGAAAACAATAAAATTGTTTTTAACACCAACTCAATGAACTGCATACAAATATATATCTCATCAGGGTTTACGTGGGTATCTTCTCTCAAATATTCCTCAAACCACTCAATGCCAATTGTGTGTGGTATTGAACCGAATAAATCCACAATGTCTATGATAATGAAAATTAAATCATCACTAAAAATTTCTTGCTTAATACTCCTTAAAAAATCCCATGAATCTTTTAACAACACTTCATTCCTCATAACTAAACAAAACAAAGCAAAACAAGTAGCATCAGAGGATTACCTGATCTTGAGATTTAGACTTTGCTTGCAACACATATAGGGCATGTTGAGGGACAAGTATGTGTCTCAACGAATTCACCTTCTTTAAAACAGGCTTCCCATCTATGTGAAACAGAGTTCTTCCCAAATTCTATTCAAGAGAAACCTGAAGCACAGAATGGTAAATTCAAAATACACACTGGTCTAGCACCTATATTTCTAATGAACAGTGCCAGCCTTTAAATCTTTCCCCAACTTATATATATCCCTTAAAATAACCTCTAACCTAAACTTGTGGGATACAATTTGGATGCTTGGCTATTTTTTATAAAGGCCCAAGTGTTCATTAGCCTAGTATACAGCAATGAATCTATGCATCATGACAGGACTTAATGTAAACCTACCTAGATTGCCAACCAAAACGATGCAGTGGCAATAATCTACACCTCATTGGCTTAACAGAGACCTTGGAAGGCAGCCACCCAAAACTTTTATTCAGAAGAAATGTGATACACTGCTGGTCAGCTGCTCCAGTTATAATAAATATAGCCCATGACATTTTTTCCATAATATATATTTTTTTATTTTTCATCTTTATTGCCATAAATAGCAGAGAAATATCAAATCTGTTTGTAAGCATTTAGTAACACTCTTCATACCTCACTAGCTGTAGTTCTCACCCTGTAGTGGGTAGCTCTGAACTTGCTCATCAACCTGGCTACAACCACATGCCCCTTTCATGCTGCTTGCCCCCTTTGATCCACTCTGCTTATTCTAAGACTTCCTCCTTTTCTTTGTTTTATAAACATGTTATCTTCTGATCTGGCCTTTGATATATGGCAACCACTGACTTAAAACCTCTGCTCTACCTTTCTCATATACAAAGCATATATTCCTTTAATTTAATTCCCTTTTTAACTTCAGTACCTAATCATAATACTTCATTGTTGTGCTAATCACTGGCAGTCTTCCTGTCCAGTTAATTAGTATCCATTTTGACTTATCTGGCCACACACATCTGTTCTCTTCTCTTCTTCCTGTTTAATCCACCCCCCATTCATTCTTATTCTGATAAGTATGTTACTCACTCTAAATTGTTTTACCTTGTACTTCTTGCACACCTTTAACATCATTCTCTTGCCTTAGGAATCCTGATGCAGGAGCATAAAGTATACATTGTCCACCCAACACCACCAGAAGTACCTAAATGGGCTATGGCTTCTTTTCTTTAGTCTGGCTTCAGTCATATACCAGTAGTGCAACATCTATGTGCATATTATGTACTGGATGTACCTAGCTTAGACCCTTACATACTTCTGAGGCTTTGATTTATAGGTCCTCTTGTGCATTTTCTTCCTTCCACCTCTTTCTTAACTTACATAAGCCTTCCTCACAACTCCCCTTGTTGTTTATGTAATCTTCTCACTCTCCCTTTCTTTATACCTATCCAGTGAGCTTCCGAGCCTTGCTTTGTTCATAGGTGTGTACTGGGCTAATGGCGCTGGGGCCTTTACAAGCCTAGCCATAGGTTATCCTGGTATCGTACTACTCAACCTTAGTTGCCAGAGCCTCTATCGAGTAGAGCCACTGGAGTGATCCCCGGGGTGAATTTTCTGTTTCCCATCCACTCATCAAGATTTCTCTTGAAGAGGGTCAACAAGGTGCTCTGCTTGACATGTATGGGAAGTCTGTTCCATAGCATGAGTAGTCTCCGGGTTATGAACCTGTCCCTCCAGCATGTCTTCATCCTTCCTTATAAGTCATCCTTTCTCTCCTAACTTTTCTACAGGAACACTTTCACCCTATACGCTCCTCTATATTCTTTCAAAACTGTTAAACCCAAGCTTAATTTTTCTGGTCTTTGTCTTTACTGTATTCCTCAGTCATAGATTGCTATGTCCGCTAGATCTTCTGCACTTGCATCATATTAGATAACTTAAATCTCAATAACAGCCTGTAATGCATGTAGTTGAGTTCATACATATGAGCAAATGTGATATAAATAAATTGAATGTTTTTGTTGGGGTGCCACAGTTACAGGGAGATGGCCACCCACTCTCCCATTACTTTATTAGAAATCACTACAGCTTGGAAAACATTGATCACTGACAGGCAATGTAACACCTGTCTTGCTCTTTCTCTAAAATGTGCCTACCACAGAGCACCCACAGCTCTCTGTCAAGTATTACAATCTCAATGTACTTAAGTGACCTGCAAAACACAAGCAAATGAATTTTAAAGCTGTTCTGTTCAAGTGGAGCTGACATGAGCATGGGTTGTTTAAACAAGTGACTACATCCTGTCACTTGCATTAGCCGACTTCACCAAATTATTTTGCAGTTTGTAAAATGTAACCACCCCTTGCATCCTTAGTTCTTTTCTCACAACCAAATTGTAAAGCATTACCTATTTTCCTTGTATCTTTCTCTGAATCCTCAGTTGCCTTTCCAATAGATTAACCCAACAGTTCATTTTGTTTCCCATCTGACTCAATGTAGCTCTCTTTCCCCTGGCTGTCTTTTGTTGACCCAGATTTACTACCTCCAACATACCTCATTAATCAGGCATTAACCCAGTCAGCACATTCCTTTCCTGAAAATAGCCCAGAGAATTAACATCATGGAATAAAAAAGAAAGTTTTGTATAGCTTTCTAAATTTTCATTAGAAGGAGGAAATATTGTCAAGTTGTGTTAGGCACTTTTTACTAATGGGATGTTGAGTGAAGGTAGCCCAAATCTACTCCAGCTATCTGTTTCTTTGACAGACAGGTATGGTGCCTACTGTGAGAGAATGCAGGAATATGTCCTTTTAAAACACATCTTTAGTACAGGTGGCTAGCACAATAGCAGAGAATAGAGAATAGTAGCAGAGAGAGGGTTAGCAAGGTAGCATAGAAGGATAATTTAAAATATTCGTTCACTTCCCTTGAGGAAGCGTTCTGTGCTAACGTCTCTCTACCAATCAGTTACAGTGGACCAGTTGATCTAGATCAGGGGCAGCTGATGACTTCAAAGCAAGGCAGGGCAGCAGGAAGTAGCTGAATAGGAGCAAATTGGAATGGGATAGAGCTACATCATGACAATAACTAATACACATGATAAGTACCTATCTTGTTTCCAAACATAACAGTTAAAGTCATCATATCTGTTGCTCCAATTACTGTAGTTGCACTGAGTACTAATATATGTCTGACCGATCAAATGCAAAACATACTGCCTACAGTAATATATTTCAGCATAGTTCAACAATCACACATTAAGGCAGGAATCTGAACATTTTGACTGATGACATGTAAGAAATACACTTTATAAGACTGTATTGGAAATGTTCAGCCAGAGCCTTTACATAATCTCTGATTCCCTCTGTAGATAAAAGTTTAGGTACTGGTGTCCTAGAGAGTCCATCTTTATTACCATAACTTTTAAAAAGTCTGTTTTCAGTTTAATAGTCATAGGTTATCAGTATTGTACCCATTCCTATTACCATTGCAGCTACATTCCTATGCTCCTCAAACAATGTTATTAATGGCTTGTGGACAGAAACCAACTAGAACTTTCTACCATGGAGGCACAAATGGTAATGGTCTACTTCTGCAAACCTTTGAGGCCACACCCAGATTCACCAAAGAGGTGTTTTTAACACTACATGTATATCTAGCTCCGCATAAGCCACTTTATAATGCATTTAAGCACTGTATTAATTTAATTACACTCATTCAGCATATTCTCTCTCACCAAATAACAGTTTCACCATTTACTACAGCTAGATTATCTTACAAAAATCTGGTATTTCATCTTTTTACCACACTTAAATGTAAATATTTGTTTTGTATGTCATGGCATACCGTAGTCTTTATTTCATCCAACACAGAGGAATTCTCATCTGTGTAACTTTTAAGTTTCACTTTAGTATGCTGTAAGTATTTTCTATTGAACAGAGAAAAGAACATTTTATTCAGGTCTAACAGATACTGTTGCTGTTGTATACATTGTTGTGTCTGTCTTTATCTTTTATAATAAAGATAGATGCTAACAATCATTTTCTTTTCTTCTTGCTTATTGAAAACATTGGCACTTCAGTATTACCTTCAAATAATTTTCTTCTGTCTCCTTCTCTCTCTTTCTCTTTCTCTCTCTCTCTCTCTCTCTCTCTATATATATATATATATCATTTTTGCCGCACAAGTGCACTTTTGACTCCTGTCTTGTAATTGTACTTTACGGTGGCTTAAGCTTTTTAAGTGTCCCACTTTCCCTAACTATGACATGTAACCTTTTCATAGTCGCAAGCTTTTGAGAGCTGATTTTTATTGCTACATTAATAGTAAAACTCTTATGTTTTTACCTTTTCTAAAAGTTATTGCATTTCTACTTTATTTATTGCACAGCCTGTTAATTTGTCCTTCCTCATCTGCTGTCTACCCTTCTCTGCAGGCTCCATACTTAATGCATTTAAGGGAGAAATACAGACAAAAAAAAACATACACAGTTTGTTTTTTAGAACAGGTAAGGAGGACATATTACCAAGGTGAAGTTTACAGCCAGTAGTAAAGGATAGAAGCTGCTCATAAAATAGCATGGAGACAATAGTATTAATGTGCTACAAATTGTAGGCAATGGTGAAAGTGAAAGGAGACATACCTTACCGCTTAACTCTCTGAAAAGTGGTCAAGGCAAGGATGCCTATCATCACTGTTTCTGTGTAGTGTACTCACTAAACCCCTTGTCTTGGCAAGTAGAGTGGGCAACTCTGTTTTAGGAGTTAAAACAGGAAGAAATATTTTTTTTAAATAAAACTGTTATAGATGACCACCTTCTAACCATAGATGAATAAACTGACTGCAGAACGTTGAATGATAGAAAAGAAACACTTTTGGAAAAAACACTTTAATACAAAGCAAAGCTTTCAGGCAGAACCCTTCTATTAGTATTAGTATTGAAGAAGGGTTCTGCCCGAAAGCTTTGCTCACCTTCTAACCATCCCACATGCACAAATTCCTAACAAAATTTTTGACAGCAGATGGAAAGTTTCCAAAGCTAGTAAAGAGTTAAAGTCAACAATTTCAAGTCAGTTGTCATTACCTTCAGCTGAATGGTCGTGTTCCTGAAAGACAGGGCTTGGGTTAGAGTTATGGTTAGTATTATGGGATAGGGATGGATTTTGGGTTAGGGTTGCTGCAGCCTTCTATATCCCTGATATTTATATATACTAATTCCAAGATCACTGTACCTTAAAGTAAGTGGAATACTACAAGTTATTGCATCCTCAGACTTCGTATGTATTCACAATTTCAGTTTCAGTTTCAGTATTCTCTGAGGATCATAATTACTGTCCCAGGAATTTTAACAGGAACCCATGATGTAGCTACAATTTTTTACATAACTCAAGATTTGTTGAAGAATTACAACAAAAAAAAAAATCATGCAGAAGCCTTTCTGGGGTGGGAGTATATTTTGTTTATCTGTCCCAGGAGACTCTCAGCAGTGCCTATTCTTGCAAACAAAACTGTAAAAGCCCAAGTAGAAGTTTTCGAAAAAAGGATTACAAAGAAGACTGGTCTGTTTTAAATACAAAGTAGAAAATGCAGAAGACAAGAACAGTTTAAAATGTGTAGACATTATCCTATGATGCATGATAATGGAATATGGTTAGGACATTTCAAACTTCCCCTTCAGAAGTATAAGACCTTTAATAACAAGTGTTGCAACTATGAAAATTATAGTCCAATTTAAGGAGTTACAGGGAATTTTGAAACAAACTGTAATATGATTAGACGTTTTTTGCAGGGGGACCTTACTCCCCCTGCACCGCAAGTATTCAGGTTGTACTCCATAACCCTTCTACTTATATATACTAAGTCTGACATCACTGTACTTCGAAGTAAGGGGAGTTCCCCACAGCACTCTGACTTTGAATTTTGTTCCAAGTAAATGAAAATGAGGAAAAGAGGTCATGAGGAGCGGGATTAGTATCATGGGAATGCGGAGACTTAGAATATTATGTGCAAAAATAGATTTTCATTGGGAAGAGATTAACATGCAAGTACTATTTCTCTTGATGATAAAAATGTGCTTTTGAAGACAAGCAGGAAAAGAATAAATAATTTTGACACAGATATAATAAACAAAGAACAAATGCATTACGATATTTATGGCACAACAATAGAGAGATTAATCCTATCTTCAAGATAAAATTGGAATGGTTAGTTGACCTTAAAGATGAAACAAAAGGAAAATATGCATGGATGCTTAAAAAGGAAAGAAAGAGACAAAGTACATGTAGCCAAAAGCAGAATGCTGAGTGCACAGAGTATAACAGTGTTTTAGAAAAAGACACAAAGGTAGATATGTTGCAAATAGCACAATAGTTGCACAGGTAAAACCAAAGACAAAATGCAGGATTGGTATATAAAGCAGAAATACGTATGTAATAGTATATTCAGTCTGCCTGTTCATTGCATGTGCACTGTTGCTGTATACACATTCAGTAAGGTTATTAAACTGATGTATATCCCTGAGTGACACAATGGAAGTTGGCTCCTCCTGGAAGTTGTGTCCAGTCCTCCAGGTGTGATACCTGTGTCTTTGTGAAGATGTGAAGTAGTGCCAGCTATGCCAGGAGAAGTAGGGAAGTGAATGTGTAACATTATGTCAACATAGCTAGCTGGAGTTTTTTTTTAAAGAATTATATGGCATTTACATATCAAACTGATTTGTACAGATGCTTGTGTTGAACATATCAAACTGATTTGTACAGGTGCTTGTGTTGAAAATGTATCTGTAAAGCTGCTTGTGTTAAAAATGTACCAACAGTGGGTCCTGCTGGACAAAAAATACATACCCCTATTTGTCAGACTGTATTGTAACTGTTGAAATGAATATATTGTAACAGAGGATAGTGGAAGAGAAGAGTTAATCTCCAGCTAACTTTGAAAAACAGTCTGAAACTAAATTACCTGGTTTAGGCCAAAAAGATTCTATCTTACAGTTCTGATTGCAGCCAGTGACAAAATGTCTGTGAAAACCAAAACTAGGAATCCTACTATATTGTCATTAGGGGTGAACTAATTGCCACCCTGGAAGGGTGGACGTTTTAAAATGGTTTTATAGCTTCCAGATGCTATAACACATCTCAAGATGGCTTTAGAGTGTTCTAGTGACAGTACCTGCCTTATAGTCTGGGCAGAGGGGGCATAGCTAATAAATCTGTGCCAGCCTTTCGCAGGTGTGTGTGTGAAAATCAAAGCTCAAACACTGTGTGTGCGAGCTGCTTGGAGCAGGGACACAGAGTACTGGTTTCACAGAGACAGTGGTAGAGGACTTGAATAGGAACACTCGGCTGAGGAATTGAACCCTACAGCTGTGTCAGTGGGGAGTCTTATTTGGGGCCTGAGTGAGACAGAAACCCAGCCCCAGGGCTGTGTGTGTTCCCTGTGTGCTCTTAAGGGAAATTGTGCTTGGTGCAGAGAACTGCATCTGGAAATACTGTGTGTATCCATTTTTTTCCAAGTGAATGTCCCTCACCAGTGTCTGTGGTGAGGATTGAGACTCCTTGATCACTGGCCCAGAGGAGGGATGTCACAGCCTTCATTATCTATGCACTGGAACATTAAGAATTCCTTCTCATTAGTTAGTCTTTCAGTGGGAAGGGGTTGATTTTTTATCTTAAATAATTTTCAAGTTTACATTTGATGAATGTCTTGGAATTTGAAAAGTTCTTTTTTATAAATGATGTTTGTTAAAATGTTCTTGTGTTAAAAGGTGTTTGTAGTGCATTTCATTTGAGCAGTAAGGCAGTTGTATCTTTAAAGGATTGTGAAGGGTGATGACATCACTCATTTTAGCAGTATTTAAAGGCTGTACTATGGAGTGCAGTTAGATTCTGATGAAGTCCCCAGTTTCAGGGGATGAAAGCGCTCAATCTGTGTCTTTGTATGTTGGAAGAATAAAAACAGCTTGGATTGAAGTGTTTGGCTGACTGACACTGTTTCCTACTGCTTCACAGAGTATGTTTTGGACTTTTTTTAGTTATATTTTACACTGTGATTACTTTTGGTTTTTTATTTGTTGTATTTAATATTGTGATGTCGTGTGATTTTTACCCATCAACAGCATCAAAGTCATGGACTATTGTCTCCCAGCAGCAGGTGAGCACCTGTCTTCTCCCCAAGAGGTAGTACTCTTGGATCTTGAGTGCCTGTAGTAGGAAGTCTTTCTCAGATTGTTTTTCAGCCTCTGCCATCCAGCCCATCTTGAGAACATGAAACCTGTGGAAACAAGAGATATAGCTGTAGGATACTGATTGCTGCAGACAGTTGACTACCAGTTAAAAGAATGGTTTGCCATAAGCATAATCAACATTAATAACAGGAAAATTAGCTATGTCTTAGGTAACCAAACACTCTCTAAAATATTATTATGGCACTGCTGATGCTGTTTCTAGAGCAACTGCTATTGGGTCAGTGGTAAGAAGATTGGGACGGCTTCAATCTCATAATTTACCACAGGGTGTCAAAGCTGACCTCCTGAATCTCCCCTAGATAAACATGTATTATTTGTCCCTTCCTTTGCTGAAGTTCCTAAAAGATTTGATGAAAAAGGAAAACTAATTCAGGGTTTACCCAAAATTGTCAACCCTCCATGCCAAAATATAATAGAAATATTCCTCCCATTTCAGGTCCATTTTATAGGGATCATACTAAACAAACGCAGCAAGGCACAAACAAACAAAATTTAAGAAAGCAATGGCAGGAAGTTCAAAAAAGAAGGATAAGACTTGCCAAAAAACAATGACAATCTAAAAAACAGACTGATGGCCCATCACTTCCCTCTCTGGCACCAGATAAGGTCATATACTTGGATCCTCAGAATCATTCAAAAAGGCTACAGCTGGAAGTGGGATTTCCTTTCTCCTTTTCAAGGGATTCCTCTACATTAATCCAGTCAAACTTTTATGTTCTTTCTATCATAAATCAAGTGCTATTTCAGGGGATTATAGAATGTGTTCCCCCAGATCAAATAAGAAAATGTTTTATTAAAGAATCTTTCTAGTACCAAAAAAGGAGGAATCTGGAAACCTGTTCTAGGCCTTTCTGTTCTAAACCTTCACATCAAAATCTCAACATTTAAAAGTATCTCTCTCTACAATCTCTGTTACCTCACATAGCACCTCTCAGTTTTCTAGATTTAAAAGATGCTTACCATCACATTCCCATTTTCAAAGATTTCAGATGCTTTTTACATTTTTATATGTTTGGTTTACATTTTCAATTCTCTGCCTTAGCCTTACTCTTCTGGTTGTCTTCAACTCTGAGTGTGTTTACAAAGTGCTTGGCTCCAGTAATAGGCCATTACAAGTTGTAGATCATTCATATTTTTCCACATTTAGGATGACCGCCTTATTTTTTTGCAGTTTTTTTTTATACATTGTCACAAAACTTATTTTGTCTGGCTGAGCTATCAAGTGAACTTAGAGAAATCCTCTCTCATTCCAACTCACAGACAGTGATTTTAGGGTGTCTTCTGGATACATCCTTCATGATGGCTTTTCTTCCTCAGGACAAAGTGGAATTTTACAAGAAACAGGTTTTACACTTTCCAGCTAGACTCTGGCATGTGACAAGCTATATCTCATTATTTTTGGTTTCTTGGCCTCTACAATTGCCATTATTTATTTGGCCAGGCTTCATATAAAAAAGTTCAGTAGTTCATCAAATCAGTATATACTCAACACTAGCAATGCCTATCATTTCAGGTCACAGTGCTGGGGTTTGTAAAAAGGGAGTTACCATGGTAGATGAATTGGTTGTCTCTCATTTCAGATCTCCCTTTTTTCCTTTCAGCTTCTACTAAGTCTGTAACTACAGATGTCTCAGACTTTGTTAGAGGAGTTATATCCAAGGAGGTAAAAGTTTAGTATCTGTGGAACATGCAGGACAAATTAAAATACATAAATGAAAACGAAATGATGGCAATAATAAAAGCTGTCATATCTACAAACCATCTTTGAATTCTAGGACCTCTACTGGTAATCACAAACAATACTACTGTGACATAGTACAAAACAAGGGGAATGAGATCCTTCCCCCTTTTCAGACTAGCTATGGTAGCCTGGAAACTAGCAATTCAGCTCATTCTGACCCTGCATGTTACTTACATTCCATGACAGCAGAATATTATAGCAAGCAAGTAGACTAAGACTAGGACAGACACCCATGAATGGAAACTGCATTACGGGGTCTTCCAGGAATCTATCTGTGGTGAATGCCTCAAGGTGATCTGTTTGCCTCCATTCACAAGAAACTCTGCTCCAGGACACCTTAAATGAAGGCCTAGAAGTCAGATGTGTTTTCATTCCCATTGATGGGATGTTTCTGCATTCCGTCCTTTCCTGTGGTAACCAAGGTTCTTCTAAACAGTTAGTAGGGCTCTTCAAAGATGATATTAATAACTCCTTTTTGTCCCAGGAAACAGCTGTTCTCCCTTCTTCTAAAAATGAAACAGCACAGTTACCACAAGCCTTTTTACAAGATGTACTTAGTCCCACAGGAGAGGTAATGTCTGATCCACACCAACCTTCAATTTCCTCAACTCAATGCTTGGATGATATAATTTTCATGTCTTTAAGGCACCTGTTTTCTGAGGATGCACAGCAGGTACTAAAGAAGCCCAAAAATCCTCCTACCAGAAAATCCTATTTGGCTAAGCAGATTAGTTTTTTTTTTCCTAGCTGGTGCCAAAGCAAATATCAAGACTTATGCCTCTGATTCTACATTATTTATGAGAATTGCTATCCTCTGGCCTTTCGTACTGTTCTATCAAGGTTTATTTAACAGCATTTCTCCTTGTATATCTATGGACCCCCCCCATCCTGTCTCAAGTGAAACAGTTTTTGAAAAGGGTTTTTACATATCCATCCACCTAGGCTCTTTCTTGGGATTTTAATTTTGTACTGGAGAAACTAACACTTTTTTTCCCTTTTGAACATGCTAATGAAGCTGATCTGAAGCTTGTATCTTAGAAACATTGCTCTGACTCTACAAGAAAAGTTTCTGAGTAACAAGCTTTTATATTGATTCAGTCATAGCTTGCCTTTCACAAGGATAGTGTAATTTTGAGAACAAATCCTCCCTTTATGCCTAAAGTGGTTTGATTTTGTCTTTGAGTCAGGCAATTCATCTCCCTGTTTTCTATCCAGAACCAAAAAATACGAATGAAAGAATTCTACATGCTCTGGATATCCAAAGGCAACTTAGATACTACACACTGACAGGACAAAACCCTTCAGTAAGTCTAGTCAGCTGTTATTTTCCTCTTAAGGTATTAAAAGCTGCAATCAGTGTTAAAGCAGACAATTTCTAGTTGGCTGTCTCATGCTATTGTTTTTTGTTATTCTCACCATAGCAAGACACTTCCAAGCAAGGCCAGGGCCCACTCTACTAAGGCTTTGTCTATTTATGTGGCTTTTTAGAAAGGGCAGACTCCAGAAATATACTAAAGGCAGTGGCTTCATCATCTGTGCACACTGTTACCAAACACTACAAACTGGATTATTTCTCTAGGTCCAATGTTGGCTTTGCTAGGACTGTTCTCCAAGGGATCCTAGAATCTGATACTTCCTCCTCCTCCTCTGTTTCATTTTAAGCTCTGGTGCTCATCCCATAGAGCTTAGGCTACTACAACAGAGATATAATGATGAACATAGTACAGCTGTGTAAGTAAATTTACCCTAACAGTACATGTTTGACTAGACCATTGCTATTGTACAACACTCTTCCCTCTTCCTTTCACTTTTTTTGTTTATGCCACGGTGAGGGTTTTTCTCATTCATATTTTCCTCTAGCACTTTCATAGGACTCTAGCCTCTTTTGTTTGAGGCAAGAAAGTTTCTCACCCTAACCACAGACTTGATGCCACTCTCCTCAAGCTGTGCACTACAGTGGATAGGATGCATGGAAAGTGTTCTAAAGCTTTGGAAGCAGTGCCAGTCACCTTAAAAAAATTGCACTGCTGAAAGCCAGTAACCAAGCTCAGACTGAAGATTCCAACATAAAACATTGATTTTATTCACAAAACTGCTGGTCACTGGCTTTCGGCAGTGCTATTATTTACGTTTCTTGGTGCTTGCTTTTCACATTGATATACTGCTCATTGCTCATTGTTTTGGTTCAGAACCATGCCAGTCAGCCAGTCCTTGGCAGGATATATCCTACATAGTTTAGACTACAGCAACAGTTATCTATTTGAACATGTATTTTTACAGTGTTTACTTATACAACTGTACTTTCTTTCCCATATGTCATCTTCCTCCTCCCAAACCACTACAGCTATCTCTTCTTACTTCCCTATTCCTTCCCAAATCCAGCTCCTCCTCCTTCTTTACGCCTTTACCCCCCCAAAACTAACACTTCAGTAAAAACTGAAAGAAAGACCGAGTCAAGCTAGAATCTTCACTGTGTCATACCATAAACCTCCAGTAGTGGAGGCCCATGGGATACATGCAAATGACTCCTTAATGACTTGCCAGTGTTTCAGCAAGTGACTTGTGAATGCCCATGACTTTTTATTTTGTTTTACTTTTTTAATTCTTTATGGGTACACTGAGGCCAATAAAGCCAAATGTACTCAGTCCTTTCTTTCCACTACCAGTCATTTAATAACCGGTATGTATTCTTGGACTCCACACTTCATGGCTGCAGACAGTTGCCATGCTAATGGTTCAGATAAGCAAGTGTTTCTCTGTAGAACATTGATATCATCATCATCATCTTCTTCTTCATTGCTATAATCATTATGATTACTTTTCTTTTTGCTCTATTTCTCAGTGAATGTATTTCTTATAGTTCAACTTTAATAGGCAGTTTGTACTTATTTATGGTAAAAGTAATGCTATAATGATAACTACTTTTGTATCTTGCTCACTACTGCATATTTGTATAATTTGTTCTGGGTCATATATGTACTGATGTAAGTTTGTTGTTACTATTTGGCCTGGGCTGCAACTGAAAGTGGACCATTGTTTAGGACCAGTTAATTTACTCAGATAACAAAGTAAAGGATGAATTAATAAATAAATAAAACATCTGATGCCTTTGGACAGAGGTTCTGGGTAAGAAAACTGGTGGAACGAGGTTACATAAGACATGCATAAGGGAGTTCCAAAGGAGGGACATGATAATGATCTGTGAATCAACAAGGCCGGCTGTGACACTAAGAAGCATAGTCATGCTGTGTAAGTCATACACTACTTACCAGCTATCAGCCTTTGTCTGTATATGTGTCTAGACAATATTCAACATGCTTACTTTTGTATAACAGGGAATTATATATTTTTTTGTAACAGGAAATTATCTAATTTTAACACTGTTCTCCTTCAGAGCCATGACAGTCAGCTGAAGTTACACTTTTGTATCAATCTTCTAATCTTTTCAGAGTCGGGGACTATGGGCTTAGCCAACCATATGCCAGGTACAGCATAGTCGACACCTGGCATTATTTATTTATTTTCCACTGTACCTGGTTCTGTAAGTATCAATACCCCCGCCATAAAAAATCTGTGTGTATGCTGCAGAAAGAGATGCCACTGCAGTGAGTAGCTTGTTGTCTCTTGATAGTGCAGTTTGACATAATTCCCATTTTTAGATGTACATTCCATATCCCAGCTCACTGCAAAAATACAAGCACATGCACTGACACAGCATTCTATGAATATCATTTTGACATGCTTTGGGAGGTTAGATTATTAAGCAATAATCCTTGAATTAGTGTAGTATTCCAGAATTTAGCAGTAGTTGGTGTGGTTCACCCTTGTGATTAAACAAAGCCAACCTTGGGTAAATCCTAGGATACAACACCCAGGAGTGGATTATTGCTGGTATACAATGAAATTATATAAGAAAGAAATTGCTTACCTTTCTTATGTAATTTCATTGTATAATGACACTTTAGTGTTCTTCCACTTCCTCTACTCTATAGTGATGTACTGAGCATATGTAAGGCACGTACATCAGCACTCTTGCACAGTACGTCAGTAAAATGCAGGAGGAAAGACAGGGATCGCTTCATGTTTTTAAAGGTGTTTGTTCAAAAACAAAGGTTGTACAAAGGATGTGGCAAAAAATATGAAGAAAACCAGGGGTGTCCTGCAAAATTGTGGATAGTTGAGAGAAATGGTAATCAGCCGTATGAACAATTATACAGCTGGTAAACATACTTCTTAATTATTTACAGTTTTGCAGAACTTCCCGATTTTTTTCTGATATTTAACACTGTGTCTCTTAAAATATCTTTTGTATAGCATTAAAGAGCATATTCTAATAACTACTCAAGAAGACTTAACCAGACAGATTTCTTTCTATTGGGATATGCTTGATGTACAATGGGCTTGCTCACTGAGTGCCCAATCAGCAGGCACGTTTTAGAATACTAATAACCTTTTACTGAATAATAACGTTTACAATATGAGTAATTTTACACAGCTCTTTTCTCTTGGATGTGTGTTTCATTTTCTGCTGATGTTGATCCAACAACAAGGGAGTGGCTCAGTGAAAGATTGCTTGGTGGCAGTAGGCTTAATCTGGAAAAGAAAAGATGCTCGTCTTGGTTTATAATTAAAGATGAACAGGTGGGCTAGTCCGTTTATATGCTTTATTATATGGAAACACATCTGGATGGATAGCAGCAGTACAAAATATAAACAAACTGATTAACTGACAGACTACACAGAAGTGCATGCTTACATCTCAGCAGCTCTTTACAAAATGGCAGTCTGGCTTGCACGTGCTCAGTATTTATACACATGTGCAAGCCCATGGAAAGCTTCTTAAAGGTATACATGCATACTGATCTACATCCTCCCTCTTTAATGAATTGCCCACAATAAAATGACACTTGAATAAGACATGCAACTATACAAACACTAAGAAATAAACACAGCGTTCATGTCCAAGTTGCCATGTTTCTGGAACATGGCCTAGAAATGCGACCTGATCTAGTAATATAGCAATTAGGACTCAGTTTAGCAACAGGGTCAGTCATTGATGAACAACTTACTTCAAGAGTTTTGGGATTCTTCTCAGGAAGAGGGATATTTAGTGGAATGTCCTCTGTAACTGGAACACTGGATAACTCACTCTGAGATCTAGAGTCTTTTCACAGGCAAGATGCTGAAATACAGGCTTGGATACTGTTACTAAATGTATCTGATTCTACCTAAATTCTACTCCTTGTGATTCCACAATGTATGATCTTGGCTCTGGACATACATATTTGATGACTCCAATTCGATCAAAACCTTTAGACATCTGCATCCTCACTCTCTCCCCTTCTCGTAATGGATTGAACGGTTTTCAGGACTTATTATAATAGAACTTCTGGGATAAGCGCTTCTTTAACAAATGGGCTTTAACCGATTTGTTATTCTTAACACATGGAACCAATAGATTACTGCTGATTGGTAATGTGGTTCTGATTTGTCTCGACAGAAGTCTCTGTGCAGGTGAACCAAGATGTTTTTTATGAGGAATATTTCTGAGATTCAAGAGGTTCAGAAAACATCACTATTGTCTCATTTTGATTTCTCTAGTAATTGTTTCGGACTTTGAACTGCATGTTTTGCTAAACCATTTGACTGTGGGTACTCAGGGCTACTCATAAAATGAATAAAGTCCCACTCTTCAGCAAATATCTTGAACTGCTTGCTTCTAAACTTTGTATCATTGTCAGAAATAACTTTGTGCGGACTACCATGGACTGCAAATGACGCTTCAACTTAGTAATGACAGTACTGGACACTAGATTAGGAAGTAGATCAATCTCAAACCAATTTGAATAAGAATTTACTAACACCAAGTAATGTTGACCATTCCATTTGAAAATGTCTGTGGCTACTGTTGACCAAGGTAGTTCAGGAATCTGGTTTAGCTGAAGTTGTTCTTTCTGTTGATGTGGTTTAGTACTATTATATACAGAACAAGATGAAAGTACTCTGTCAATGTCCCTTGACATAGAAGTCCAAAATACTAGCCTTCTCTCACGTCTTTTGGTAGAAGCAGTTCCTGGGTGGCCACAGTGCAAAATGTTAATAATATACTCTTGTTGCAAGAATTTTGGACCTTTGACCTTTCATGATGATATCATTGTCAAACAAAATCTCATCTCTGTAAGGAAAATAAGGTTGCACATCTACTGGTAAGCAAGATTGCTTTGTAGGCTATACTCAACTGATAAAGTAGTTGAGTTTCTGAAGAACTGGATCTGTGGCTATGTGACTTCTAAGCTCATCAAGACATGTGGAAAAAATATTTCTCACTTCCATCACTTCAAAATCAAGTTTCTCATTTTCATGCTGTTCAGTGGTATTTCTGGGTGATTTGGATAGAGTATCAGCAAGATAAAGAAGTTTGGCTTTTGTGTAGACAAGATTAAAATTATACTTTTGCAGTTTCAGCATCATGCATTGCAATCTGTCAGGAGCTGCATGGACAGGCTTTATTAAAATAGTAACTAGAGGTTGGTGGTCAGTTTTGATTGAATTGGGCATCCATAAATATAATCATGGAACTTTGAACATGCAAACACAATGGCCAAGAGCTCTTTCTCAATCTGTGCATACTGCATTTCGGTTTGGGTTAGAGTTCTGGATGCATAGGCTACTACTCTACCCTCTTGAAGAATGACTGCACCAAGACCAAACTTCGAAGCATCACAAGAAAGACTAACTGGTTTGTGAACATCATAGTATCTAAGAGTTGGTGGAATGGCAATTCTTTGTTTCAGGACACCAAATGCTCTCTGATGTAGCTCTGACCAGGACCAGGATACATCTTTGCATGTCAACTCTTTGCATCCTAAACAGAAAAAACAGTGGCATTTGGCATAAGAGCAGTGACTTCTTCAACTGTACGCATTGCATGATGAGGTATTTTCAGTGCTTTGTTCAATTCTCTTGGATTAGTATATATTCTGATATCATTTGAGCTTTTCTTATGAGCTTCCACCCTGGAAGATACCCATTCAGTCAGTTCATCAACTGGACAAATCACACCTTGCCACACCATTTTATCTAGCTCAGCCTTGACTCTGTTCTGCATAGCTACTGGAACTTTCCGGGCTGGTCTGACAACTAGGCTGACTTCAGGGTCTAATTTCATGAAGTGGACAACTGGGAGTTTGCCTAGTTTGTCTTCAAAAGGATCAGCATAGGTAGAGAAAATAGACAGGGCAAAATTAGAACAGTTGTCTTTTAAGCATACATGGTGGAATTCCTTGCTAAATGACAGTAGTCCCATTTTCAAACTGTCTCTAAGGCCTAATAATGACTGTACATGCCTTTTGACTATGTAAAATTGCAAGTCATAGCTGATCCCAGCAGAGTAAAATGAAAGTACTACTGAACCTTCAGTTTGAATTTCTTCACCACCATAAACAACAAGCTTTGGACACTTTGCTAAATCAAGCTTCTCTCCAGCACATACTCTAGCAAATCTTTCTGCAGACATAACATTGCACTTTGAACCTGTGTCAACTTTGAACTCTGAGTTTCCCATTTATCCAAGCAGTACAAAATACTTCATTCTTTGCCCATAAATCTACTGTATTAACTGTTTCATTAAGAAGAAACGCACCATCAACATAAAAAGTAGGGTCACAGCTTTTTAATTCAGCAACTTGTCTCTTTGAATGTTCTCTTTTAATAAAAGAATGAGCCTCTTTTAATTTACAAAATCTTTGAAAATGATTACACTTTTTACATCTGTGGCATTGCTGACCAAAAGCTAAGTGCTTTTTTTCCCTTTTAGACACATGATTGCCACCAGAATTATAACGGTTGACTATGGGGCTACATGAGAGCACATACTTTGAGTTTGCTGGCTCACCATTGTGCTTCACTGAGATTTTGAGTGCTCTGGAATTTGCTAGAAAGCTCTAGGGTCTCCCAGAGAATGTTACAGGGTTCACAGTTGCTGCCATGTGCTTAGGTCTATTTCTTTTAACCATGTGCTGCATACTATCAACATTAGCTTTAGAAGATATTGGAAGCATGCATTTTTCATTTGTAAGCATATTTGTGTGCTTTTCTCAGAGCATATATCTGGCAAATCTCAATGGCCTTATTAAATGTTAAATCACTGTCTTGAAGCAAAATCTTTCTCACAACATCATCTTTAATACCACACAAAAGTCTGTCCTTCATCAGCTCATCCCTTAAATCGCCAAATCTGCACGTTTTAGCTTTGTTTCTCAAGTCAGTTTTATATGTTGTAAAAGTTTCCCCAGGCTTTTGATCTCTTGTGTAAAATAAGTGCCTTTCCATTGTAATATTTGTTTGGGGGTTACACATTTCTCTAAACTTGCCTTTTAAGCACTCGGGGTCTTCCCTTGATTCAGCCCTCCCCTGCAAATACAGAAGGTGCATACACAAATGAACGTTCTTTTTGTATAGCTTCTCAACCAGCTAATTTAAGCAGAATGTATGCCTTTGTATGTGCATCTTTGTCAGAAAATGGATTTTTTATGAAAATATTGTACTCTTGCTCAAACACTCTCCAATTCTTAGGCAATACTATTATCAAACACAAGTGGAATCGGTCTACAAAATCCTTCAGCTATGCCAACAAAGTATGCCCAAACACACTGTAAATATGGCCCTTGTAATTATGTATGGACATGCATACACACCAGGAACTTATAATAACATTCAAATGCACAATAAACTCTTCAAAATTCTGTACTGTGAAATGTGCTTTGAAATGGCTGTATTTAGTGAAGTAACTGTACTGTAATACTACAGAAATGTGGGAGCACTATGTTCACTTCAGATATCTTGAATAGCTTTAATTAATGTGAAAAAGTAGCTCATAGCGAAAAAATGCAGTCATTTCACTTATTTTTTTCATTTTATGTGATTGTGACATTGTTTCAAACATTTTCGTAATTATTTTGAATATTTGGACATTTCGTTTAACTAGAAATTTGTTTTGAGCATTCTGAGTGCTTTGTTTTATATTTTTTGAGTAAGAAATCATTTAAGGACATTTTGGTACCTGGAATTCATTTCTAACCTGTTTTGCAATTTGTATGTGCAGTAAGGATGATCCATTCCTCTATATTCCTCCAACATTAACCGAGTGCCTCTTAGTCTTGATTCGGGATCCCATACTGATACCATGTCACTCGTCTTGGTTTATAATTGAAGACAAACAGGCGGGGTGGTTTGTTTATATGCTTTATTACACAGAAACACATCAGGATGGATAGCAGCAGTACAAAATATAAATAAACTAATAAACTGACAGACTAACAGAAAAATTTCAACTCCAAGAACACATTCAGCATTTGCTTAGTACCATTCCATATTAGGAGGCAATCATCTTGCTCATTATTAAATACAACTGATTTTTCCCACTGAGCAAATGCTGAATAAGTATGTGGAATATTTAGAGAATACCACTGCATTTTTTAGATTAAAAAGCAATGTTCAGCTGAAAGAATTTCCTTTTTGGATGTACTACTTGAAAAGGAAGGGAATGTAATTGCAACAAGTGTTCATAAAAAGGGAGTGCAAGTTAATCGGTATGTGCATAAAGAGAGCATGCCCGCCCACACATTTTTAAAGGAATAGTGAAAGCACAACTTAGAACAAATAGGTTAAATACTAATGACAGCAAATGTAAGCTGCACATGACTGAACTGGCAAATTAATTTATAGAGAGAAGATATGCAAAATCTATGGTGGATGAGCTAGTAAATGAAGTTTTTAATAGTAGAACAGGACTAATAAAACCTATTTTTAATAGTGACTATACCTGTAGTATGGTGAATAAAGAAGAAGAACAGAAGGTTAGATATTTAACTACATATAATACTAAGACTAGGGAAGTAATGGAAATTATTGAGAATAACTGGGATATCTTGATGACTATGCCAGAACTACGTCAGATACTTCATAATAAGCCAGATTTTACATATAGGAATTTAAAGAACTTAAAAATGCGATTGTGTTATAAAGATTTTAGGCATCAGAAGAGAGCTCAGAAAATATATACAACAGGCACACACCCATGTTTGAACTGCAGCTGCTGTAATGAGATTCTTATGAAGGACAACAATATGTGCATCCATCCAGTTTCAAATAAAAAATATTGTTTCAAATGTACAGCAACATGCAATACTACATATGTAATATATTTTGCTACCTGCCTAAAATGCCCTTCATTTTAAGTTGGGAAAAGTACAAGGAAACTAAAGGAAAGAATAATAGAGCATAAGTCAGAGATATGTAGACAAATACAGCAGAATACGTTAAGTAAGCATATTTTGGAGAAAGGTACTGAGCACAGCTTCAAATTTAGGGTGATGGAAACGGTGTATAAGCAAGTAAGAGGGGGTGATGTTACTAACCTTCTGAAGAATAAAAAATATGCATGGATCTTAAGACTGCAAACAGATGTATTACCAAGGTTGAATAATATGGTTAGTATTAAGCCAGTTTTAGTAACTAGACAAATGCAACTGCACTAGGTATTTTAAATGTGTGTGTATATATATATATATATATATATATATATATATATATATATATATTCTTTTTTTGTATATGTGCAAATAATTTGAACATGTAAACATTTTTGTAATAAATATGTTATTAGATTGATAGAATTATTTAAGTATATAGTTCTAGTATGCATTTATAAACTTGAGCTGAGAGTATGCCTGAGTACTTTTAAGGACACTTTTTGAGAAACTGCTATATCTCTAAGCTAAAATGTTAATTGAATTATTGTAGAGATGATATGATTAGCTGGCCATGCTCACATGATTTTACTCTTGTTTTACAAAAACTGAAAGAATGTTACAGATTGTATAATGCACTGAAGAAGGATTTATATCTGAAAGCTTTGCTGTAATAAAGTATTGACATTCTTGGAGTTGGAATTTTTCTGTTATTCAACTTTTATTTTCTAACTTCTGGTTTATCACTACATCAGCCTTCGTTCTTAAGTAACTGACAGACTACACAGACATGCATGCTTACATCTCAACAGCTTACTACAAAATGGCAGTCTGGCTCATATGTGCTCAGTATTTATACACTTGTGCAAGCACATGTAAAGCTTCTTAAAGGTATATATACATACTGATCTACACTTATAATGCTCAGTGATTACAATATGAAGAAGCAAATAAGAGTCACAGTTAGGAACTGTTGATCATTACTATGGATTTCTAAAATTTGTAAGAATTAAAATTCATTAAGTTAGCTCTACTCGGCAGTGATTTGGAAGCAGTCAGGCACTCTGACTATATTTTTTTCTGTTAAATTATAAAAGCAGAAATAGTTGCAATCCAGTCTTTGTTCTAGAGAGTCCATTCTTGTTTTAGAAATTAAGAATATCTCAGCAAAGTTGTTCTTATTGGGGTATGCCATTGCTACAGTAATATAAATATTGTCTGGTTGGGCAAACACTTTTCCTTAATATCTTGGAGATCGAGTGCATATTTGCATCCTTTTTAAACTTGCATATAAATTATGAAGATTTATGTTCAAACACAAAACCTAGCAGACACAAATCTGTTTGGATTAGGTATGCCCTATTTTATGGCAGCAGCATTGTCATAGCGTATCTTCTTACCCTTTGTTGAGAAAACGACGCAGCTTACCAAATGTATATAATATGTAACCCTGACTGAAGGGTACTTAAATGAATTATGACACAAATTATTACAAAGAAGACCATGTTTTGGGGAAGAGTATACAGGTGTCCATGATGTTCTCAGGCTATTTATTGCTCTTAACAAATGTAGGTTGATAGTAAGTAGTGTTAGTGTGTGATCATACCTCATATAATGAACTTTTCTACCTCAATATTTTGTCACTAATCCCTGAATGACAGGGGAGAGCAGGTTAATTCTTAAGGAGGTAGTGATAAATTGGCAGAATAACATTTTGTTTTGATACAGAATTTTAATGTGTTTCATCTGTACCTGTATTCATATTTTTGATGTTATCTGATCAGAAGTGTTGCATATATTGTAAAATGCAGCCTTTTCCGGTTATGCTTTGAATTATAAACTTTTAAGAATGCTTTATTTTTTTTTCTTTGGGGTACACTTTGATTGCCCCTCATTTTACTGCTTAATTTATTTATTTATTTTTAATGTTTATGACAGAACTTGAGGATGAATATATGACTTATGCTGTATTCAAACATATCTGTTGATAGGTACAGGATCAGTAATAGTACCAAGATTTGAAGTATATTATTAATTTGTGCTGAAGTTATTTAATTTCAGTGTTCAGCATATGTGATCATGTTCCTTTCAAGATGACTCTTTTAATATCGTCACTGATTTTTGAATTGATACCTTGAGTTATGCAGTACACCCCCCAACACACACACAGCTTTTTCCTTCCATTAATTATGAAGTAGCAATTATTATTATTATTTATTATTTTTTTATGAAGTAGCAATTATTATTATTATTATTATTTTTTTTTTGCTTGGGCAAAGCATACCTATTAGCAGTTTATGATTGCTAAGGGATGGTCCCAGTTCTTTCACCACCAGTTATAAGCTACACAAAGCTAAGACTCTTCTCATTCTGGTTTTTCGCATTGTAACAGAGATGGGACAGGGCTCAGGATGAAGTATACTCCATGGAGGACATAGGGTTTGGAGGGACAAATACTACAACTTGGTGCAGAGATATGGAATTCCAGACAATTCCATTCCTGTGGCAGATGCAGCTGCTAGCAGGTAGATAGTGGGAAAGCAAATGTACAATGAAGGACAGAACAGTTAATTTAATCTAATACTCTACCAAATGCAGGAAAAAATACAGGAAATACAGGAAATCTCACATTTTATTTAATATAAACATTTACAATGAAATGATTAATTACCACATTTTTATTTTCAGGTGTGCCTTAATTTTATCCAACATACATCCAAGGGATTTTCTTTCAAGGTATGTAGAATCTTTCTCTTTTATGTATTTACTGATATAATTTGATAATTTTGGAAACCATGGTAGCATGAAAGACTTGTTAAATATCAGGTCACTGTGGTGTCATCCAAACTGGAGTGAGGAATCTGGGAATAATCGTTTGCTCTTACTTAGAAACACATCAATTGAAGAGCGCAGAGTCTGCTCAGTTTTGCTTTATACAGTCGCTTTCCATTGTTTTGAAAGATGGTTATCTGAAGATTAAATTCAGTGGTTTTAAATTATTACTATGAGTGATAGTTCTCTTAGTGATATAATTCAATCCAAAGTTACACTAAAATAATCTGGAGTGCTGTCAGCGAATCTTTATCAGTAAGAAAGGCATGTGCTTAATGTGAAGGCTTTAATGATTCTAAATGCTAGTTTTCTTCTACAGATAAAATGCACACCTGCAGACAGATTGGTCCACAGGTTTACTAAACATATGAATGCCATTCTTCCCCTTGCAATTGACAAATATATGAAGATGATCATTAAAAAAGCTGCACTTAATATTTAAATTTGTTGAAAAGATCCTGCTTTCAGCAGTAATGAAATTTGAAATTTTGCTGAAATACACTTTAATAGTTAAGCACATGATTTCTCAAAACTGTGTCAACAAACTGAAATTCATGGAATACAGCGAAAATGACCTGAAAGGTAATCAACACTGCAAGTGAGTAAATGTCTTTCACTGATGTGTCCTTTGTTCACTTCATGCAGGATGTGGCATTAACTTTACTAAGTTTACAAAGTGCAAACCAAAGGGTAAAAAGTGCACACAGACAAACCATTCAGTAAAAACTACAAGAAAAAACTCAGCCAAGCTAGAGTTTTTACTGTGTGATAATTTAATCCTCCTGTAATGGAGACTCATGAGATATATACCAATGACCCCTTATGGACATCAAGTGTTTCAACTACATAAAACATATCCATCCATCAACAACCGCATTTTCTCATTTTTGCACATGGGTTAGGGGTGTCACTTCAACAGTGACAATCAACTAGAGCCAAGGTTTACACACTCAGGTGGTTAGCCCTCCAGCGGCAGTTTTTCCACACCACACACTTGCATGCACACTCACTCCTGTGGCCAGTTTAAAGTGTCTAATCCATTTAATGCATGTCTTTGGAATGTGGGAGGAAACTGGAGCACCTGGAGGAAACAGATGGGAACACAGGGAGGACATGCAGACTCCATAAAACAGACACACACACATACATGTATATATATATATATATATATATATATATATATATATATATATATATAAAACATATATGCAGTTCAGTGAAAGGAAGTGCTGATCATACACACCACACACTTGTATTCACACTCACAGCTATGGTCAGTTTTGAGTGTCCAATCCACCCAATGCATGCCTCTGGAATGTGGGTGGAAACTGGAGCATCTGGAGGAAACCCACATGAACACAGGGAGGACATGCAGACCCGATAAAACATTATTTATATATATATATATATATATATATATATATATATATATATATATATATATAAAACATATATGGGTCTATATTAGAACATCAAAGTTTCAAAATTTCGAATGTTCTAATGTTGCATCTTTCGGCTTTTCCCGGTTAGGGGTCGCCACAGTGGAACTCCAGACTTCTAATGATTGGCAGTAGATTTTTACGTGCCGAGTTGCTAGCCCTGATGCACAACCTTCAACGAAGGTACGCCCATTCACGCATGTCTCCACACAGAAGACATTCTAGCTGAGAATTGAACAGGACAACGTCTTACTGTGAGGCGACAATGCTACTGCAGCACCACCAGTTCTAATATCAAACCCTATTCAGCGAAAGCTGAAAACATTGAATATACAGAACAGCAAATTTTTTCCTAGGGAAAAAAATTGCTGTTCCAAAACACATACACACAACACAAGCGCACCAAACAAACAGCAGTCCACTTATATACACCTAAAATCTTACACCTAACCGTACACTAAACTATACACACACCACTAACTATCCACTTACCTTAACCCAAACCCTAACCCTAAGTTCCGTCACTATCGCACACATACCTAACCCGCGTCCTAACCCTAACTCACCTCACCCGCCCTAACCCTTACATCCACACGATTGCACACATACCTAACCCGCACCCTAACCCTAACTAACCTAACCCACACTCAATCGCACACTTACCTGAACCCGACCCGTAACTTTCCACCACAGTGCTGAAAATACCGAAGCAACAGGTTTTCTGTTGCTTTGATATTTTCAGCTTTCGCTGAATAGGGTTCGATATTAGAACATTCGAAGTTTTGAAACTCCAATGTTCTAATATAGGGCTGGTGTAGAAAGGCAAGCTCAATAACTCTTCGGCTTGGACACAGTACAAAGTACACGAATTTATTGCACACAGCACAAAATAAGAAATTCTCCAGGTTAAGCGCTTTCATCTGACACAAGCAGACTTCCTCCGAACAAAGACATACAATTCCACATTCGTTTTATAAGCATTGTGGTGCCAAAACCATTTCCCATAAAATGATTTAAAGGTATATACAGAAACAATGTCCTTATATGAATGACATACAAAAACAATCAATCCTATCCTAATAATATAAAGAATTCCTCTAATATATAAAACACACATGTTAGTACAGAAAATTCTCTTAAAATTGAGAATGTAAATTAGGTGTATGAATACTGGATGAATGTCCAATGGATCAAATACACATAATAACTATTGTCAAAAGCACAAGTCTAGCAAAAATATAAAACTTATTAAATTATATGTAATATATGAAGTGTATAATATAATATATGAAATATATAGTAATTCATAACTATTATAGAGCCTTAAAAATATGCTTAAAAATATGCTTAAAAATGTGCTTAAAAGTATGTGCTTAAATATATGTGCTGAACCACTGTTCCAAAAAACTATGTTAACTGCAAGAACAGTTTTATGCTAATAGAATCATTAATGCCAGGCAGTCTTGTGGCATCAGTGATAATCTGCCACTTACTCTCCTTCATGGCCAAAAAGGCTTTTACATTCCCCCCATATACTGTAATGTTAACCTTATCAGTGATTGAAAATTTGAAATAATGCGTATCACCACATTTAAATATATGCCTATAAAGGGCATTCTTATTATCTTTGTTCTTGATACTGTATAAATGATCATAAATACGACGTCTCAACTGTCTCTCGGTCTTGCCTATGTAAAATGCTGAGCATACTTGACAAATTGCAAGATAGACGACAAATTTAGTATTGCAATTTCCTGTCCTACAATGTATATATGTTTTGTTGAAATTTTCCAATTTCACACCCCCTGTTTCATTAATGGTATAACATTGGTTGCATGTTCCGCATTTACTTGTACCAGATGACCCCCCTTTTTTACCAATTGTATTGGATTCTAAAATCCTTTTGAGATTATGTCCTGTTTTGTAAACAAATTTGGGATGGGACCCCAAAATCAAAGCCAGATCATCGTTCATAGTAATCAAATTCCAATGTTGCCTCACTATGTTTTTGATGTACTGGACTATAAGGGAATACATTAACACACAAACCCTGTTGTCAAATCCCTCCATTTGTTTATTGTCTGATGGTAAAACTCCAAATGTTGAGTTACCCAACAAAGGAATATATTTGTTACCCCATTCTTTGCTAACATATCTAACAACATCATTTAATAAGGTAAACGGGTATCCTCTCACATTTTACCCTTTTTAAAAATGTCAGGACTCGAAATATTTATAATATGTTCTGTAGTATACTCAGTACCTCTTACGTTATCCACTTGTGCCCTAGCAATGCCAGAGTATGGCACTGAGAGTTTTACAGAACATATTATAAATATTTCGAGTCCTGACATTTTTAAAAATGAGAATGTCTTTAAGGGTAAAAAGCAGCATGTTAATAATCATAGTAGACTTAATGTGATGAATAAATCTAAATGTGGTGAAGTAAATGATTTTTTGGAACGTTTTATGAAGGATGATTATGAGTTCACTAAACTGGATGTTGATGGGGGCTATACAAATGGACAACATTTTAAAAGAGATGATTCTACTATTAAGGATAGGATATATCTGTTTGGTAAGAAGTTATTGTCCATTAAAAATATTAAAATTGAAAATGCATACTTTACTAATAGTTTGTCTTTGAAAATAGTACCTAAGGGTATTAGATTTTTTTAAGATCCCTATGGGGGTCACTTTGGATTATGATGGGATGAGTGAATTTAATCAAATGTTTGATAGCTTTGGTTATTGTTATATGAAAATGTTGATAAAGAAAAATGATGAAAAACTCTCACGGTTAATACAGGAAGGTGATGATTTGAATCATGAATTAATTACCAATTAATTGTTCCCTAAATGGAATGAATTGTATGACAAACAGTTTACAATGGCTCAGCAGAAAGCCACTAACATATATCAAAGAAAAAGTAGGAAAACAGTTCGTGACTTGGACCAATACACTAACAACAGAGCATATATTTGGCCTAAAAACTATAGGGATAGTGGCAGTGATGGACATCAAAGGTACGATGATAGACATACTGACAGGAATGCAAATTTTTGGGGTGGCAGGTATTTCCCCCCTCAAAAATTCATTCACTCCCAGCTATATGAAAAGGAGATAAGTAAAATTAGGTCCGACAATGGTACGACGGTAGTCCGCCCTGAAATAGAAAACATGGTTCTTAGGCAAGCAACTGTTGTGAATTCTGATGTATCAACACATGTGGAAAGGGATCAGGATTACAATATAAATACTAATACAGTGAGTTCATACAATGGGTTTAAGGTATTCAATTACACAAGTGTTGATATATCAGATGAATTTTACAGTTTATTTTCTAAAGGAATGAAATTCATTCCGACTGTGAGTTTTAACTTAGTTGATGCTATTACTGAATTTAAATTGTATTGTCGGAGATTGAATTTAGCTCTACAATTTAAAAACAATGAAGTTGTATACAACGGGAGGGAACAGGTTGTACTTAAGAAGAAAAGTACATACATACCCTGTAACCATGCGGTTGTGGCAAGTTATGAGAAAATGGTTTGTCAGGACATATATAGTTTTTATAAAGTATATAAGAGCGACAAGTATGCAATGTCCAACAAGAAGGACAATTTAACTGAAGGGGAACGTACTTGTTTACATTCATTAGTAAACAATAATGAAGTTAGGGTTGTGAAACCCGACAAAGGGGGAGGAATTGTATTATACAATAAAATGGACTATATCAATGAAATCTACAACATCTTATATCAATCAGGGAATTATGAGGCCATCTCCCTCAATGAAGTTAATATTGGCTACAGGAGAATAGATTTAGCTGTGGAAGAATATGTAATTTATCACAGAATAACAGATGAGGTATATCAGTTTTTGAAAGATGAACATCCGATTTTAGCCACTATCATAGGAATACCCAAGGTTCATAAAAATATGGAATGTCCCCCATTTAGACCCATTATATCGGGCAGTAGGTCAAAAACTTTTCCCTTGGGTGTAGCTATTGATAAGTGGGTGAAGCCTATATACAAAAACATTCCCCACCTTATAAAAGATTCATGGATGTTTCTTAGAAATTTAACATCGCAATTATGGAATGAGAACCTCATTTACATTACCATTGACGTTATTGATCTTTTCTCATGTATCCCCAAAGAAATAGGACTTGAATATTTTTGCAACAGCCTTAGGAAATACTCTAACATGGAATGGGACAGAATCAGTCTCATTGTTGATATGATGGGCTTAGTGTTAGACTATAATTATATTCACTTTGAAAATGAATATTTTAGACAGACTAGGGGTGTGGCAATGGGAGCATCTTGTGCTCCCATGTTTGCAAATCTTGTCATGCTTGAATGGGAAAACCTATACCTATTCAGTAGTGAATTCTTTCAACACATTGTTTATTATTCGAGGTTTTTGGACGACCATTTTGTGTTATGGAAGGATCCCGAAGAAATAATTCAGTCTTTTTTCGATTACATTAACAATACAACAGACTTTTTAAAGTTTACATATAACATCAACAAAAGGGGTACAGCTTACTTGGACACTTATGTCAGCCATGGTGACGGAGGATTTGTCTCTTGCATACACTGAAAGTCGACATTTTCCAATGATTACTTAGAATTTAGCAGTAACCATCCCAAATATGTTTTCAAAAACGTTTTTAAAGGACAGTGTATCCGAGCAGCCCCTATGTCTTCGACTAAAGTCATCTTGGATAAAGAACTTGAATTAATTAGGTCAATGTTTAGTGTGAGAGGATACCCGGTTACCTTATTAAATGATGTTGTTAGATATGTTAGCAAAGAATGGGGTAACAAATATATTCCTTTGTTGGGTAACTCAACATTTGGAGTTTTACCATCAGACAATAAACAAATGGAGGGATTTGACAACAGGGTTTGTGTGTTAATGTATTCCCCTATAGTCCAGTACATCGAAAACATAGTGAGGCAACAATGGAATTTGATTACTTTGAACGATGATCTGGCTTTGATTTTGGGGTCCCATCCCAAATTTGTTTACAAAACAGGACATAATCTCAAAAGGATTTTAGAATCCAATACAAGTGGTAAAAAAGGGGGGTCGTCTGGTACAAGTAAATGCGGAACATGCAACCAATGTTATACCATTAATGAAATAGGGGGTGTGAAATTGGAAAATTTCAACAAAACATATATACATTGTAGGACAGGAAATTGCAATACTAAATTTGTTGTCTATCTTGCAATTTGTCAAATATGTTCAGCGTTTTACATAGGCAAGACCGAGAGACAATTGAGACGTCGTATTTATGAGCATTTATACAGTATCAAGAACAAAGATAATAAGAATGCCCTTTATAGGCAAATATTTAAATGTGGTGATACGCATTATTTCAAATTTTCAATCATTGATAAGGTTAACATTACAGTATATGGGGGGAATGTAAAAGCCTTTTTGGCCATGAAGGAGAGTAAGTGGCAGATTATCACTGATGCCACAAGACTGCCTGGCATTAATGATTCTATTAGCATAAAACCGTTCTTGCAGTTAGCATAGTTTTTTGGAACAGTGGTTTAGCATATATTTTTAAGCACATATTTTTAAGCACATTTTTAAGCATATTTTTAAGGCTCTATAATAGTTATGAATTACTATATATTTCATATATTATATTATACACTTCATATATTACATATAATTTAATAAGTTTTATATTTTTGTTAGACTTGTGCTTTTGACAATAGTTATTATGTGTATTTGATCCATTGGACATTCATCCAGTATTCATACACCTAATTTACATTCTCAATTTTAAGAGAATTTTATGTACTAACATGTGTGTTTTATATATTAGAGGAATTCTTTATATTATTAGGATAGGATTGATTGTTTTTGTATGTCATTCATATAAGGATGTTGTTTCTGTATATACCTTTAAATCATTTTATGGGAAATGGTTTTGGCGCCACAATGCTTATAAAATGAATGTGGAATTGTATGTCTTTGTTCTGAGGAAGTCTGCTTGTGTCAGATGAAAGCGCTTAACCTGGATAATTTCTTATTTTGTGTTGTGTGCAATAAATTTGTGTACTTTGTACTGTGTCCAAGCTGAGGAGTTATTGAGCTTGCCTTTCTACACCAGCCTTTTATTTTTTACATTGTTGCTGTGCTGTGTCAGTTATTTAATGTTCTAATATAGACCCGACATATATATATATATATATATATATATATATATATATATATATATATACAGATACATACATATATATATATATATATATATATATATATATATATATATATATATATATACATATAAAGTGCAGAGCAATGAAAGGAAATGCTGATCATCTCTCTTGATGCTGAATTGTGTTTAGTGATCTAGCACTTGTGGAGACATGTCTCCAGAAAAATCAAACCAATCTGCTTTAAAATATCATCACTGTTTATATATATATATATATATATATATATATATATAGAGAGAGAGAGAGAGAGAGAGAGAGAGTCATAGATAGATATACATATGTCTGTCTAAATATATCTGTTTGCTCCGCACAAGAAATTTGTTTAATTGAACTTCTTGCTTCTCAAGTTTAAAACTTACTTTTATAGTCTAATGGTTAACTGGTTGAGTATCTGATAAAAAACATTTGAATAATTATTTACCACAACAGTGTATCTGTAAGATTAAAAGCTTAACTTTCATTAGTTGCATACAGAACCTTTTAATAAAGTTTACAAATAGGCAGTACAAAGAAATGTTATATCTCCAGAACTGTTTGAATTACTAAAGTAATATAAAAACAATTGTTTACAACTATCTCATGTTCAAAGAGTTAACATTCATTAGACTTCAAATCTGAAGATGGATTTTGTAAGTCATAGTAACCACAGAAAATGTTTATTTTATGTTGTTTTCTGAACAGCTTAGACTACATCACTAAGTGTTCAAGCTAACTACATACACTCTGCTGCATTTTGTATGATGAGTTGTGAGCTTTCATATGAGGCCAAGTAGTTCTGAGATCTTTGATTGCTGAGATTTTTAAAGAAATATAAAAAGTATTGCAACATTTTGAACAGTTATCCTATAAATCTATAACTTAGCAATACTGACAGGCCTATTCAGTAGTGAATTCTTTCAACACATTGTTTATTATTCGAGGTTTTTGGACGACCTTTTTGTGTTATGGAAGGGTCCCGAAGAAATAATTCAGTCTTTTTTTGATTACATTAACAATACAACAGACTTTTTAAAGTTTACATATAACATCAACAAAAGGGGTACAGCTTACTTGGACACTTATGTCAGCCATGGTGACGGAGGATTTGTCTCTCGCATACACAGAAAGTCGACATTTTCCAATGATTACTTGGAATTTAGCAGTAACCATCCCAAATATGTTTTCAAAAACGTTTTTAAAGGACAGTGAATCTGAGCAGCCCGTATGTCTTCGACTAAAGTCATCTTGGATAAAGAACTTGAATTAATTAGGTCAATGTTTAGTGTGAGAGGATACCCGGTTACCTTATTAAATGATGTTGTTAGATATGTTAGCAAAGAATGGGGTAACAAATATATTCCTTTGTTGGGTAACTCAACATTTGGAGTTTTACCATCAGACAATAAACAAATGGAGGGATTTGACAACAGGGTTTGTGTGTTAATGTATTCCCCTATAGTCCAGTACATCGAAAACATAGTGAGGCAACATTGGAATTTGATTACTTTGAACGATGATCTGGCTTTGATTTTGGGGTCCCATCCCAAATTTGTTTACAAAACAGGACATAATCTCAAAAGGATTTTAGAATCCAATACAAGTGGTAAAAAAGGGGGGTCATCTGGTACAAGTAAATGCGGAACATGCAACCAATGTTATACTATTAATGAAATAGGGGGTGTGAAATTGGAAAATTTCAACAAAACATATATACACTGTAGGACAGGAAATTGCAATACTAAATTTGTCGTCTATCTTGCAATTTGTCAAATATGCTCCGCGTTTTACATAGGCAAGACCGAGAGACAATTGAGACATCGTATTTATGAGCATTTATACAGTATCAAGAACAAAGATAATAAGAATGCCCTTTATAGGCATATATTTAAATGTGGTGATACGCATTATTTCAAATTTTCAATCATTGATAAGGTTAACATTACAGTATATGGGGGGAATGTAAAAGCCTTTTTGGCCATGAAGGAGAGTAAGTGGCAGATTATCACTGATGCCACAAGACTGCCTGGCATTAATGATTCTATTAGCATAAAACCGTTCTTGCAGTTAGCATAGATTTTTGGAACAGTGGTTCAGCACATATATTTAAGCACATACTTTTAAGCACATTTTTAAGCATATTTTTAGCATATTTTTAAGGCTCTATAATAGTTATGAATTACTATATATTTCATATATTATATTATACACTTCATATATTACATATAATTTAATAAGTTTTATATTTTTGTTAGACTTGTGCTTTTGACAATAGTTATTATGTGTATTTGATCCATTGGACATTCATCCAGTATTCATACACCTAATTTACATTCTCAATTTTAAGAGAATTTTATGTACTAACATGTGTGTTTTGTATATTAGAGGAATTCTTTATATTATTAGGATAGGATTGATTGTTTTTGTATGTCATTCATATAAGGATGTTGTTTCTGTATATACCTTTAAATCATTTTATGGGAAGTGGTTTTGGCGCCTCAATGCTTATAAAACGAATGTGGAATTGTATGTCTTTGTTCTGAGGAAGTCTGCTTGTGTCAGATGAAAGCGCTTAACCTGGAGAATTTCTTATTTTGTCTTGTGTGCAATAAATTTGTGTACTTTGTACTGTGTCCAAGCTGAGGAGTTATTGAGCTTGCCTTTCTACACCAGCCTTTTATTTTTTACGTTGCTGCTGTGCTGTGTCAGTTATTTAATGTTCTAATATAGACCCGACATATATATATATATATATATATATATATATATATATATATATATATATATATATACATACATATACACACACATATATATATATATCTATATATATATATATATATATATATATATATATATATATATATATATATACATATATACATATATATATATATATATATATATATATATATATATATATATATATATATAAAACATATACATATAAAGTGCAGAGCAATGAAAGGAAATGCTGATCATCTCTCTTGATGCTGAATTGTGTTTAGTGATCTAGCTCTTGTGGAAACATGTCTCCAGAAAAATCAAACCAATCTGCTTTAAAATATCATCACTGTAGAGAGAGAGAGAGAGAGAGTCATAGATAGATATACATATGTCTGTCTAAATATATCTGTTTGCTCCGCACAAGAAATTTGTTTAACTGAACTTCTTGCTTCTCAAGTTTAAAACTTACTTTTATAGTCTAATGGTTAACTGGTTGAGTATCTGATAAAAAACATTTGAATAATTATTTACCACAACAGTGTATCTGTAAGATTAAAAGCTTAACTTTCATTAGTTGCATACAGAACCTTTTAATAAAATTTACAAATAGGCAGTACAAAGAAATGTTATATCTCCAGAACTGTTTGAATTACTAAAGTAATATAAAAACAATTGTTTACAACTATCTCATGTTCAAAGAGTTAACATTCATTAGACTTCAAATCTGAAGATGGATTTTGTAAGTCATAGTAACCACAGAAAATGTTTATTTTATGTTGTTTTCTGAACAGCTTAGACTACATCACTAAGTGTTCAAGCTAACTACATACACTCTGCTGCATTTTGTATGATGAGTTGTGAGCTTTCATATGAGGCCAAGTAGTTCTGAGATCTTTGATTGCTGAGATTTTTAAAGAAATATAAAAAGTATTGCAACATTTTGAACAGTTATCCTATAAATCTATAACTTAGCAATACTGACAGGCCTATTCAGTAGTGAATTCTTTCAACACATTGTTTATTATTCGAGGTTTTTGGACGACCTTTTTGTGTTATGGAAGGGTCCCGAAGAAATAATTCAGTCTTTTTTCGATTACATTAACAATACAACAGACTTTTTAAAGTTTACATATAACATCAACAAAAGGGGTACAGCTTACTTGGACACTTATGTCAGCCATGGTGACGGAGGATTTGTCTCTCGCATACACAGAAAGTCGACATTTTCCAATGATTACTTGGAGTTTAGCAGTAACCATCCCAAATATGTTTTCAAAAATGTTTTTAAAGGACAGTGAATCTGAGCAGCCCGTATGTCTTCGACTAAAGTCATCTTGGATAAAGAACTTGAATTAATTAGGTCAATGTTTAGTGTGAGAGGATACCCGGTTACCTTATTAAATGATGTTGTTAGATATGTTAGCAAAGAATGGGGTAACAAATATATTCCTTTGTTGGGTAACTCAACATTTGGAGTTTTACCATCAGACAATAAACAAATGGAGGGATTTGACAACAGGGTTTGTGTGTTAATGTATTCCCCTATAGTCCAGTACATCGAAAACATAGTGAGGCAACATTGGAATTTGATTACTTTGAACGATGATCTGGCTTTGATTTTGGGGTCCCATCCCAAATTTGTTTACAAAACAGGACATAATCTCAAAAGGATTTTAGAATCCAATACAAGTGGTAAAAAAGGGGGGTCATCTGGTACAAGTAAATGCGGAACATGCAACCAATGTTATACTATTAATGAAATAGGGGGTGTGAAATTGGAAAATTTCAACAAAACATATATACACTGTAGGACAGGAAATTGCAATACTAAATTTGTCGTCTATCTTGCAATTTGTCAAATATGCTCCGCGTTTTACATAGGCAAGACCGAGAGACAATTGAGACATCGTATTTATGAGCATTTATACAGTATCAAGAACAAAGATAATAAGAATGCCCTTTATAGGCATATATTTAAATGTGGTGATACGCATTATTTCAAATTTTCAATCATTGATAAGGTTAACATTACAGTATATGGGGGGAATGTAAAAGCCTTTTTGGCCATGAAGGAGAGTAAGTGGCAGATTACCACTGATGCCACAAGACTGCCTGGCATTAATGATTCTATTAGCATAAAACCGTTCTTGCAGTTAGCATAGATTTTTGGAACAGTGGTTCAGCACATATATTTAAGCACATACTTTTAAGCACATTTTTAAGCATATTTTTAAGCATATTTTTAAGGCTCTATAATAGTTGTGAATTACTATATATTTCATATATTATATTATACACTTCATATATTACATATCATTTAATAAGTTTTATATTTTTGTTAGACTTGTGCTTTTGACAATAGTTATTATGTGTATTTGATCCATTGGACATTCATCCAGTATTCATACACCTAATTTACATTCTCAATTTTAAGAGAATTTTATGTACTAACATGTGTGTTTTGTATATTAGAGGAATTCTTTATATTATTAGGCTAGGATTGATTGTTTTTGTATGTCATTCATATAAGGATGTTGTTTCTGTATATACCTTTAAATCATTTTATGGGAAGTGGTTTTGGCGCCTCAATGCTTATAAAACGAATGTGGAATTGTATGTCTTTGTTCTGAGGAAGTCTGCTTGTGTCAGATGAAAGCGCTTAACCTGGAGAATTTCTTATTTTGTCTTGTGTGCAATAAATTTGTGTACTTTGTACTGTGTCCAAGCTGAGGAGTTATTGAGCTTGCCTTTCTACACCAGCCTTTTATTTTTTACGTTGCTGCTGTGCTGTGTCAGTTATTTAATGTTCTAATATAGACCCGACATATATATATATATATATATATATATATATATATATATATATATATATATATACATATATACATATATATATATATATATATATATATATATATACATATATATATATATATATATATATATATATATATATATATAAAACATATACATATAAAGTGCAGAGCAATGAAAGGAAATGCTGATCATCTCTCTTGATGCTGAATTGTGTTTAGTGATCTAGCTCTTGTGGAAACATGTCTCCAGAAAAATCAAACCAATCTGCTTTAAAATATCATCACTGTAGAGAGAGAGAGAGAGAGAGAGTCATAGATAGATATACATATGTCTGTCTAAATATATCTGTTTGCTCCGCACAAGAAATTTGTTTAACTGAACTTCTTGCTTCTCAAGTTTAAAACTTACTTTTATAGTCTAATGGTTAACTGGTTGAGTATCTGATAAAAAACATTTGAATAATTATTTACCACAACAGTGTATCTGTAAGATTAAAGGCTTAACTTTCATTAGTTGCATACAGAACCTTTTAATAAAATTTACAAATGGGCAGTACAAAGAAATGTTATATCTCCAGAACTGTTTGAATTACTAAAGTAATATAAAAACAATTGTTTACAACTATCTCATGTTCAAAGGGTTAACATTCATTAGACTTCAAATCTGAAGATGGATTTTGTAAGTCATAGTAACCACAGAAAATGTTTATTTTATGTTGTTTTCTGAACAGCTTAGACTACATCACTAAGTGTTCAAGCTAACTACATACACTCTGCTGCATTTTGTATGATGAGTTGTGAGCTTTCATATGAGGCCAAGTAGTTCTGAGATCTTTGATTGCTGAGATTTTTAAAGAAATATAAAAAGTATTGCAACATTTTGAACAGTTATCCTATAAATCTATAACTTAGCAATACTGACAGAGATCAAGTAGCACTGACATTTGTGTTGCTTGTCATGTGAGCTTTAGGATGAATATTTTAATAGCTTATATTTAACATGATGCTGCAATTATTAGTGTAAATATGAACAGGCAGTAGCAGATGCCAAGAGGCATCATTTGGTTGACCCTAAAAAACACTTGGAGGAATGATTAGGTCAGATTGAACACACATAATAGCCTGACTGCGAAATGACATGGCTGCTTGTGTGTGTGTGTGTGTGTGTGTGTGTGTGTGTGTGTGTGTGTGTGTGTGTGTGTGTGTGTGTGTGTGTGTGTGTGTGTGTGTGCGTGCGCGCTAGCAGTTATAAAAAGTACTGAGCAATAATAAAAACTATGTAGCATATAAAAAAATGTGTTACAGTTTGTCATTCCATTTTCCTACCTGCTGGAAAAGCCTGCCTTGTGCCGCTTTCTTGTATTCTTGGATCATTTTACTGTTTTGACCCTAATGCATTCTTAAGAACATTATTCCAGTAATCCATCAACATTTAGTTTGAAAAAAAAAATCTCCCTCTTTCTTACTTTTTTATTAGATAGTAGCTTTCTGCACTCTGTTGAGTCTCTTGACATGCTTAAAAGCTTCTAGTAATCCTCTCTTCTTTGTCATTTCTTCAAAGCTATACCTACTAAAGATTCTTATTGTTTCACTTTATATGGCTTCTAGTGTAGGTTATGCAGATTTTTTATTATCATCTTGCAAACTGGCTTTGCCATATCTTTGTAAAGATGACATCTGTAGGGGCCTAGTGGACTGTTTTAAAACAGGAGAAAAAAAACTCTTGTTTTTGACTAGTAATGCACCTTGCTGTGCAGTCCAGTACTCTAGCATCCTCCTCACTGATTCCCCACATCATTATTATCATACATTTAATAGATATGAGTAGCTCCATCATCTTCCTGTTTTTTTCTGTATTAATGTTGTGCCTCCAGACTGCAGACCATTCGTCCATTCTTGTCATCTTTTGTTGATATCAGCCCTGTTGCATATCCGTGTATTATCACCAAAATTGCACATAGCAATAAGGAATAGATCACATATACCCTTTGGTCCTCCAATGGCCACCATCCTTAACTTTCACTGGGTTTTATTTGCTGTGCTCTGTGTAATCATCTAGGAGCTATGGCAAATTTGTTTAATTTGTCCACTAATGTTTCATAAAGGATTGTGTCACCATGCGTGTTGAAAAATGAAGGCTTTCAAAGTTGCCTTGAAACAGCTTAATAAATTCCTAGACACATAAAGAGATAAGGATCACTAATTGTGCTGGATGTACAAAATATAATCTACTTATCTTAACACAGAGCTTTAGACTGTTTGCTTCTAATGACCTTCTTCATGTAGTCCTGGGAGTAAATCCCTCAGTAGCTGTTTGCAGATTGTTTGACGCTAACCAATTCCCTTCTTTAGACTATGTATCTGGATCAACTCCAAAAAGAGGCAATTGTGCCCACTTTTCTTAGTGTATGCGTATGCATAAAATATAAGTAATAAAGGTAATGCAGTCATTGCAAACTTTTGACAAACAGCAATGCGATTACCTTGCCTTCATAACGCTCTCACTTTTGGCTCTGAATGTCAGTCACTTAACTGTATTATTACTTCACACAATTAATATATAACTTCATAAAAACCTGCTGTCTTACTGTGTTGCATTTTGTTAGTTATGGCACACCCAAAGTTAACACTTGTCATAGCTGACAGAAACTGTTTTGTACATGTTATTCTCTTTTTCTGGCTGTAGCAACGGCATGTCTTTTTTACCTGTTAAGAGCTGCTTTCCGCACTTTAATGATTAATGTAAAGACTGAATTTTTGCATGAAATATCTTGTATTACTTTTCATTCTTCCTCTTGAGTCTTCTATCACAAATGATAGTTAGGGACAGTGGCAGTGCTAAGGAGGTGCATGAGAGGCATGAATCCCCATGTGACAGTGTGTGCCCCCCTGAGTACTCCAAAAAAACAAACTCACCCAAGATTGTGCATTTAAACATCCCCAGCTGTGCAAGATTTCCCCAGATTTTTCTTAAATGCCTGAACAATTACTCTGATTTTGCAAGCTGCTGCTTCCTTAAACATTGATGATACTTGCTTCACGCACTCACCTAAGTTCCAATTTCTTTCATTCACAGGCATTTTGAATCAGAGAGCAGACTCAAAAGAGCAGTCCAAAGTGGGGGCAGTGATCTGAATAGAACAGTTGGAAGCACAAGTGGGCATTTTGAATCTTCAATACATCGTACGTAGAACAAAAGAGAAATGTGTGTGTGTGTGTGTGTGTGTGTGTGTGTGTGTGTGTGTGTGTGTGTTTATATAAAATGTTCCAGTTAGGCAGGGGTTTCCTGATTACGGGGCTTGCTCAGTCTCACACAGTGAGAGGATTGAACCCTGTACACTTGAGCTATAGCCTTAATGCCCCACAACAATTGCTAGACCTCTATTAGCTCTTGCATCCGGCTCTGAGCTGTTTATGAATTGCTTCCTTTACTTAAAAGTACACGTTTGAATCCTCTCACCTTCATTGATGACATGACTATGAACAAGTCCCTTAGTACTCCTAGGTCAACCTGAAAAAAGAGACTTTCTCCAGCAGTTTACCTGGTTAACAAGTATATAAAAAATAATATTTAAAAATTGTCGCTTTTGGGCCCCCTTTCACAATTATTTTGGGCTTTATCCAGTATTCTTGGCAAAGAAACTGATAATTATTTTTGTTGTGGTAAATTGTTCTGGGTTACTTCTTAAATATCAGGCATGTGAGTTTCAGATTTTGTCCTTAGGAAAATGCTTGCTAATGTAATTTTCTATGTATATACAAGACAGATTTAAAAATCTATGCCAGATTGTCTCTCATTCATCAGAAAAGAGTTGGGGGGAGGCTAAAATAAAATGAAATAAATAAATTAATAAATCTAAAATAAAATAAAAAAAAAGTTTAGGAGGACATTGGAGGTATGCAGTAAGATGCACTGTATGGTTATTATAGTAGTGGGAAGAAATACACTTCTCAGTTATTATGCATTAAGCAAACATATAAATGTATGCAATTATACAAGGTCTGTAGGTAGGTACAATTCCCAGGATGCCTTGCAACAATGATAGATGCAGGATGGGTTACTGAAGTAGGGAATTCTAACATTATCAAGAATTAATGTGCTGGAATAAACAACTGTGTATTTTAAAACCTGACAAATTGTAGTTCTGTAACTTCACTGTCCAAATGTTCCAGTTGTCAATTTTATGTTTAATTGTAAAATAAATACTGATTTATTTTTCTCCCCCCTTACCCCTCTCCAATGTTTATAAAACAATTTCACAATATTTGTAAGAAACAACATTTTATCTATCACTAACTAACTTTATTGTCATTTGAATTGTTGCATCACATAATGAATTGATGACACACAGGAAGTGTGACCAACTACTGCAAAGAATTTTGACATCCCTACTATTTGACCTTGGGATACAAGTTCTTATGTGAACCCATTTGTGTTTCTTAATCAAGACTGGCTAGTGGAAATGAAGCCTGCAAAGTTAATTTTAAGGTCAGACATGTCACTTGGATCATCTATGTCCAAACCTAGAGCATCATCTAGGTGGTGCCCAGGTGGCTGTGTAGTGAATCCAGAACTTAGACAATTTGTGTCTCCATCAAGTAGTGTTGATGATCTGCTGCATTTGGCATTTTTTCATTACTTCATGGAATCTGATATAGTCTGAGGCTTTAAGAGGAAAATGGTTTAAGCAAACCTCTAATGAAAGAGACTAAATTCAAAAGTGTTTAAAACAGCTACGTTCAGAATAACATGTTCATAACCAATTTAAAGTGCTAAGGATCAGTAAATTATTTCCTAACTTAAGAGTTTTGTCACTTACAAACTTTGACCATACTTTGGTGATTGTACACTGATTCTTCAGTGGGGTCTAGATGAACGAATGTCGTGGACAACCTCCACACCTCTATGTTGGAGGAAATTCACCTCTCCTCCTTCTCTATTATTACTAAAGGTTGCCAAACCTTGGGCCTAGTTATAAAACAAAATACAGTGTGCTATGTTCAGTCAGCTTTGAGGAATCAATTCTTACCAAAAGCTTAGCTATTTCCTAACCAGTAACAACTCCAGAATTATTTGCTTGCCAGGGCATAATAGGGGCACAGTAATTAGCTACTGGGGCATGTAGGGCATGTGAAGAAGAAAAAAGAAAAAAAATGTGTCAATTAAATATATAGTATGTGATACATGGTAACCCATAATCCACCGTTGAAAATGGAAGATCATTTCCCTATGAAAAAAAGTGAATACCATAATCTTACAAGTCCTGGCAACATTTATAATACAAAAAGCTAATAATTTGTTATGCTCGTTTCTTTCTTTATTTATTTATGTTATATTTGTTGGCTGACTTAGTTCAGGCTGAGCTGATAGGCCTTTTTCAGTGGACACCGGGGGAGAAAATCTCCACAAATTTAAAATGACATTGTATAAGAAAAATGTAATTGTATAAGTAAAAATGACAAAAAAACAATATAAAAGAAAAACATTGACATTTTTAAGTAGGAAACAGTAAAAACATAGAGGTTATATGCAGAGTTCACATTGATATTATATGTAAGATATGTGCAGGAACAGTATGCAAGTATATCATGCAGTATATCAAGTTTGAAATACAGTCAAGGAGATTGCTGTTAGTGAGGAGCATAGAGGCAGTATATAAGAAGATAATATTTTTGGATCAAGTAACAGAAAAAAATAGATAGTTAAGATGTCTAAAAGAGCTAACACAGAGCAGAAATAAAACCAGTGAAAAGTAGATAATATGCTACAATAGGAGGGAGAAACAATTTATGGAAGGTGAGTACAGTGGCAAGACCAGTGACTTTTTAGGTAATCTTTGGTGGCTGATTTAAATTCATTGAGTTGCTTGAGTGATCTAATTTCCAATGGGAATTTGTTCCAAGAGATGGTAGGGTGGTAGCTGTAGAGATTTTGGCCAGTTTTGCTCTTAGGTTTATAGATTTGTAGTAGGTTTTGGTCTAAGCTTCAAAGAGTTCTAGAAGGAGTGTAAAAGGAGATTAGACAAGACAGGCTGGGACAGAAATTAGGTTGGTATAAGATGATAGAGTGGACAATTTAATGTTGAGAGAGGAGAACCTGGTGGGGTAATTCAAGCCATTTTAAGTGTTTTAAAGAGAGGCAGCGATGAGATTGATAGCTTTGATTTGCAGCAAATCTGGCCACTTTGTTATAGGTATTCATGGATTATGGTCTTAATGAAGTGCCAATATGCTACAGTGTACAAAGTCAAGGGAGTAGCTACCAATACAAGAGAGGTGGGAAAATGCCATGTGCAATACATTTGTGCCTTGTTAGAAAGAGAACAAAATATTATTAACCTAAATTCAAGAACAGAAAATCTGACTTATTTGGTTGCATATGCATAGTAAGGAAAATACTTTTAAAGCAAATACAACATATTTCCAATATTCAAGACAAAACGTGTCTTATTATTTAATTTTTTATTGATTTATTGACATTTGATTACTGAGAAATTCCAATGGGGTAGGATCCCATTTTCAGTGGTGCCCAGAGAGAAAACCTCCAAAATATTGCAACTAGTTATAATAATTTTACAGTCTTTAAAAGTAATATAAAAACAAATGCAATTTAGATAATTATACTAAATTAGACATAATATGAAAACATTGGTTAAGGATAGATACAAGTTGTATTTCCCACTCCAGACATTGATGAATAGCAAAGTAGTTTATATGTCTGTTAAAAGTTCTTTGCATAGGAGCAAAAGTGGTCAGTTAACAGCTAATGGATTACAATGATATTTTTGATGCCTCAAAAAATGCAGCAGAGGGTCTGTCCGCACTTGAACTAAAAATTAGAAGCCTTAAAAACAAGCAGTTCAGATAGTTTATTTTGTTGACCATTTACAATTACAGTTAAAGAGGTAAGAGCAGCTCTGAGAACACAAATCAGAATAATTCGAACAAAAAAGTGAAAATAAAAAAATAGATTCCAGAAGCTGTGCATGATGCCTGTGGCTCACATTTTGATAATCTACTTACATGGAATTAAAAAAAACAATGATTTCTTTATGTCTAGCATGACCCACATAAGGGGGCTTGAAGTGGATTCTGAGAAAATAACAATCCAAGATCACTTTACAGTGGTGGATTCATTGAGATACAATAGCTATAACAAATTAATGATTCTATTGTAGACTACAAATATCTAATGAAATAACTACGATATATTGGCAATCATTAATAAATTTAATTTACCTATTTATACTTTTTGTTGACTGGATTAGTCCCACTAGACCAATGGCAACTTCAGAGCAGACCCAAGGTAGTATGCATATTTAATAGGGGGAAATTGACCAGGAGACTGGACCCCCCTACTCTTTTTGATAAGTGCCATAGGATCTTTTACATCCACCTGAGCTAACACCAACCCAGGCAAATAAGGCCTCTGTTTAAGGGATGACATACCCAGCAGTGCAGCAGTATCACCACACTTCCTTATGCTCCACTGCAGTGTCAGTATCGGAAAATGAATCTAAGTACCTGGGCATGCCAATACAACCCATGATTCTCTGCACCAAAGGTGAGTGTACTACATGTTGAGCTGCTGAGATTGCAAATAAACACTTTAGTTTTCCAGCACCCCCACCCAAGGAAAATAGCACTGATAAAGACAAAAGCTTTACCAAGCAAATGCAGCAACATGAACCACCTTTTACTCTATCACTGGTTTGCTGACATGAATCCAGTAGAAATAATTTAGATCTGGATGCACGGGATTTTAAGTGATGCCATTATAATACTCTTAATGTTATAATAATTGTCTATGAACTAGTGTCACCAGAAGAACTTCGGTGGTGGCGCTGCGGTAGCATTGTCGCCTCACAGTTAGACATTGCACGTTCGATTCTCAGTTAGAGCGTCTTCTGTGAGTCGACATGCGTGAATGGGTGTTCCTTCGTTGAAGGTTGTGCGTTAGGCCCGGCAAGCCAGCACGTAAAAATCTACTGCCAATCATTAGCGGACCGGAGTTCCACTGTGGCGACCCCTAACCGGGAAAAGCCGAAAGACAGTTTAATGACTAAGATAATTAAAACTACATATCCTTAAATACTTAAGCTGAATCTTCTTCAATTTCAGACAGTTTAGTATGGTTTGGCATTGCCATAACATCTGTAGTACCAAAAATAAATCATTAAAGAAACTGCAACCATAGTTAACTATAAATATGAACACTATACTACCTCTTATAAGGTGGAACACATAGGCAAAATGTGGAACATTTACTAACAACTAGGGAGGGAGCTCACAGCATGTTTTAAATGTGCTTGCTTTACTACATAGCTAGTTCTTCAACCATTAGAGACCCTTGGGAGAAAAAACTCAAGCTGCAAATTTTCAAGGCCTCAGATAGGCAAACAAAGCAACACCCCCCTCAAACAATAAAAATAAAAACAGAAGGAACACCAGCAAGCAGTACCAGTAAGAGCAGGCTTGCAACATCATGAATACCATACCATACATAACATCAACAAGTAAAAGAATCCATGAAACTACAGCCACAGTCGACCTTCCATCTTCAAAGGGCAGAATGCTACACTATCGTGCACAATCTGGAACAGAAGGATAAAACATGACACTTTTACTGATAACTAGGAAGGAAGCTCGCACCATGGTTAAAATGCGCATTTTAAGTTATTTGATACCTCCAGATCTGCCTTTGCTTACCAAAACAGTCACTTGGTAAAAATGAGAAATTTTCCTTTTATATAGATTATAATAATTATTTTACCATACACCCAGGCCTTCAAATATTAGAGACTTACGAGTAACTTGAACAAATCCAGGACCCCCCCCCCCCAGACACACACACATCTCTGGTTACAGATTATCAATAATAAACTACTTTACCCTTTATCCACATCCCAGTTATTGTTACTTCATTCTACCCACTACACTGATAATACTTTAACCTTCGATCAACACGTGTGCACAGACAAACGAAGAAACACATACACCCATTCATCAATTACAACCACTTGCTTGACTGTACACTGCAGATATTTGCTTGAGTTCATATGAATGAATAAATTCATAAATAATGGCATAGAAATCTATCTCAGCTCACTGATGTTAGAACCATATTGTGTAACTCCACTCTGCCCTCTCAAATTCTTGCGTCTAGAATCAGAAACAATGAACAGCTTTTAAATATTTCTCTTATACACTTAGAAAGTTGACAGAATTAGCTTTAAATTAACTTGTTAACTTTAACTTATCTTGTTAGCTTTGCATTATCAAGCAATTTCCATACAAAATCTGAAACACCCAAGCCTGACAGTAATCCACAACAATTTGCCAGAAGACACAAATTTTGCAAGGAACATACCAATATACCTCTCAGATTCTTTGCTTAGGAATACTGGTCAAAGCCAAAAATAATGGGGGGCAAAAAGGGACAAATATTTAACTCACTCAAGCATGAAATCCTTTTTTGCATACTTCCAGTTCACACTCATACCTCCTTATGGCATCCATAGCTTTTTTGTCTGGCTTCTTTCACTAAGTGACTTATCTGCTAATAACAGGCAGTATAAGAAAGAGAAAGGGGAATATTAACAAAATGACACTAAGATTGTTAGTTTAGTATGTCCTGCAGTGGAGAAATTAATCTTTGTTTGCCACTTATTATTAATATTTTCATATTTATGTTCATATTTTCATAACTGAGAGACATACAAGTTTTTGAGTCATATGGTGGGAAACAGCAATGTGGGAGATACAACAATTCACTAATAATGCTTCTTTATATTACACTATACTGGAAATATTGATAGCTGTAAGAAAGTGACTTGCAAACTGTTGAATGACATTAGGTGAAACCTTATATGTTATTGAAGAAAACTGTTTTTAATATTTGCACTGTAAGTTGCACATCTTGAGAGATATCCAATATTATTTTTATTGCTAGTTATACAATTAAATATATGTTTCATATTTCTGTAAATATCTCAATAAAGATGTGCTTGGAGGAATTTCTTGTTATCATGTGAAGGTATATGCCTGGTTAACAAAAATGTTATAACAATATATGTCCAGGTTGCATAGTTTTTAAGATATGAAAATTTGTTAGTGAAAGTTTAGAAAAATATAATTTGGGGTTTGTGTGAATTATGATATATTACAGCGTCTATGGAAAAGACTACGAATGCACCAACTATTATCACTGTAAAGAATACTTTTACTGATGATATTGCCACTTGTACAGTTTTTAACAGCTTTTATTGTTCACAAGGCATTTACTTTTGTTTATCGTATGCTTTTTAAGTTTATTTTTCAGTAAATGCTATGCAATGCAAGATGTGTGTAGGCTGCTATTGGTGTGACATTCCATACCACATAGGTGTTAATGAGTTAAATATTATTATATAATGAATGGTCATTAACATTCAAATATGTGCATGCCAATTGGTCGACCCAACAAGCTTGCCCCTTTGTAAATCGAGCATATACCAATAGCAAAAAATCCAGTCCCCCAGACTTTCTTCTATTAATATAGGCTATGGTTTTCCAGTTTTCTTGAGCTAAGAGGTGAAGAGGTATGCACTGAGGGCAGAGAAAATACAAAGAAAACCAGGTATGTTATGCAAAACTAAAGAAAAGTACCTGATTTACCTTGTATTTCTGCACTGTCTCTCTTGTACATCTGAACTGTCCAGATTTCAAATCACATAAATGTTAACAGAACAAGAGGTTTTGCATGGATATGCATTTTTTGTTCAATAAAACTATGAAACAGTAATGACTAACAATATTGACTGACAGTAATCCTCGATGATTTATATGTGAGAAAAAAATGGTTTATTTTATTTATACATTGTTGACCTGGTTAGTCCCACTAAGCTAGTGTCCTCTTTTCGGAGGTGACTCAAGGTAGTATTTATACTACTGTGGGAAATTTAGCCAGGGTATCATGGAACTTCTGCTACTCTTTTCAACAAGAGCCAAAGGTAGCTTTTACATCCATCTGAGCTACCACTACTTCAAGTATCTGGGAGCTCTGTTTAACATCTCATCCAAAGGACAACTCACTCAAATGTGCAGCACCCTCCCCCCCTCGCCTTATGCTGTACTGCACTTGTAGGAAATCTATCAACCTGGTGTGGGGAGAGAATCCACAGTATTCTGCAGCAAAGGGGAGTGCTACTTGTTACACCACTGACAATAACATTGTTCTGCAAAATGAAAGACAGATAACAGGCAAACTACTCTAATTCACTTTACAAAGTTAATAGAACAAGTTTTCTAGCAACTTACATTTTCTGGACATTTGAACAACAAAAACTGTGATACTCTTAATAATTGTCATGACTGACTGACTGACTGTAAATGTTAATAATCCTTAACCTTCAGTGCATTTATCAGAAAATAAGACACAAGTGAAGGTCTTGCAGTTACTACAGAGTATAAAGGCTTTAAACTATTGGTGAGCTGCTTCCTGTAGTCAAGGGTACAGGGTTTGATTCTTTCTACCTCTTTTTTGCCTACCCCAGGTCTTTAAGCTTAACCAGTCTTCCTGGGTTGCCCCTTTATCAGGTTTAAAATATGGAAGAACAAACAGATAGTGCAGACATATGAGGTTCAACACTCAGTTTTTGAACAATAAGAAATGAGCCAGAGCATGGTCAAATGGGACCCTAGGCAGAGTAATGGAACAACCCCCCCCCCTTCTGCAACTATACTGATATTCCATTTTGTGACTGTCTCTCCCCAGTAACCAAAAAACACAGTTGAAACCCATCAGTGTGGACACTATTTTCTTCTTTACTTTTAAAATGATCACAGAGGTTTGGATTTAATTTAAAACTTTTATTAATTATTCAGTGCAAAAACACTGGGCAGCCATTTAATGAACAAAACAAAACACCCTCACATTGAAAACAGACAGCATGAGCAACAGTAAACTTCTCTTCCTTTAAAATTCTTATTTGTTGAAAATGAATTTAGCAATCCATTAAACTACAACAGACATGCAAGGATTCAGAGTCAAATAGCATATAGCGAATCACAAGTTGGGGGATGTGCAGAATTCATAGTCAAATAACATTATGGCGAATCACTAGTTCGGGGCTATCTGAAGGGTGCAGGAATTCAAAAGACCACTCTATTATGAATTTGCTAACAGTTTGGAACAGTGTACTGGCAGCAAGTGTATTTTTTTCAAGTTCAACCCAGGAGCATTGCCTGGTGAAATAACTTGGTCAGACTCACAATAAACAATGAAAGGCTGAGGGAAGCAAAAGCTGTACTACAGGAAGCAGCACTCTACCTTAGAATTAAAAAAAATGTTTTTTTTTTTTCATTATATCTTTGCTTTCTGAGCTATTGTAATGCCTCAAAATCACCTCCAGTGCTTCTTTTACAATTTTAATACGTTTCACTCAAAATGGCAGTTGATGGGACCTACCTTGGTAACATGGTCTTGTTTTCTTGCTCTGACACCCCACCACTGTACCACTAATCAAGGACCCTCAATCCTCACCACTGGCAACAGTGGGTGACATACATACTGCGAGGATGACAGGTACACACACAGTATTTCCAGATGCAGCTCTCTGCACGAAGTGAAATTTCCCTTAAGACCACACACAGACCACAGTCAATTTGGGGCTGGTTTCTTTCTCCTTCTCCAGATCCCCAATAAGACTCCCCACTGGCACAGCTATAGAGTTGAGATATCAGCTGAATGACCAAGCCAAGGCCTCCAGCACCCTCTCTGTCCAACCAGTACTTCGTGTCCATGCCCAAGTAGCTGACACACACATGCTTTTTCAGGTTTGATTGATACACACACACACCTGGGAAAGGCTGTCACAGGTTTACTAGCTATGCCCCCTTCTGTCCAAACTATAAGGTAACTTCCCCTGCTACCAGTCACCCTTATCAGCTATTTTAAGGCCCTTAATGAAGGGTGTCCAATCTCACTGTTTAATGTTACTATCAATACAAATTATGGTTTGACCAAGAGAAAGGCTGTTAGGAGTGGCCCACAGTGTCACCAAATAAGCATGGAAGTACTCTCAGAACTTAAATATGTCTCACAACTAAGAGCCGCAATGATAGGTTTAAATATATTTTATAATAAATAATAAAAGAACAAGACAATACTCAGTAAATAATCACAGTAATATCAGAGTTCAAAATCACAGGAAATACTTAAAACAACATTGCAGAACAGTCTCAAATAAATACAGAAAACATCTAAGCTATACTTCACTATATTCCTGACTGAATCTAAGAAAATTACTATACCCTGGTTAACTTACTTAAAGAGCAAGGCAAGTGTGTTGAATGGGTCTTCTTATCAGGTCAAAGACAAAATATAGAATGCTCTGTCTCTCTCAGAGAGTTCTTAAATTAATATTTCTTTAACACAAATGTCTGTACAAACCATCTTATATAACATACAGTTCTAATATGTTTGTAACACAAGCAAATGAATCATGTTGATATTCACAAATGACGTAATTATTTACAAAATTCTAGCTAGCTGTGCTGGCAGTACCTCCTTTTGTCACACTTGTTTTCATTCCTTCTTCCAGAATTCATTTCAAGTCCTCTTTACATGAGTCATGCTAGACATAAGGAAGTGGTGTTATTTTCTCATGCCATGAAAATAGAATGTCACGACTATGAAACACTATCATCTAACACACCTTCTGTAACAGAGCTACTTCTATGTTTCCCTGGCTGCACCTTATGTATGTGTCTGTCAGAGCTTGTTCTATGCTATAAATAGCTGTTAACTATTTTCAGCAAAAGAAAGTACGTAAATAACAGGCTTTTGTAAAGGGATTCTTTTGTCGTTCTAAAAGAATTGACTGACCTTCCCCAACACTCTCAAGCTGAGGTGTGAAAACTCACTGCAGTAAATGATCCTTGCTGTATTGCTGTAAATTTACAGGTGACAAGTATTAGGACAATAAACTAAGTCTGTCTGTTACTTCCAAATACCTTCAGTGAGAAGTTTTTTTTTTTTTCTCTCTCATGAAGGATGCAGAATTAAAATGTGTTTTACTAGTTCCTTAATTATTTCTATCATGTTTACCCCCCCCCCTTTTTTCTATTTTTTTGTACTTTGGTAACCAGGAAAGTGAACTGGTCCAAGGAAACTTTTCAGCCATGACTCGGGCTACATTGGCAAAGATAATAACAAGTAATAAATGCACTTAGCAGCACAAAGAGAAAAAATATTGACATAAAGATATTCACAAAGATTGCATGTGCAATGCACAGCCAATGTGTGTCAGTGAATAAGTAAAGCATTAAGCAGAATTTAGTAAAATGTATACCTTAATAATGCTTAACTCTTCTATGCTAAGTTTATTATAAATAAAAAATTGTATGCACCCGTATTGCATATATATATATATATATATATATATATAGAGAGAGAGAGAGAGTATGTCTATGTATATGCCTGTGCATGTGTGTGTGTGTGTGTGTGTGTGTGTGTGTGTGTGTGTGTGTGTGTGTGTGTGTGTGTGTGTGTGTGTGTGTATACATGTGCATTTAACACAGTCAAGTACTTCTGATTTCCTTTTCTTAATGTTTTTAATGCAAGAGCACATAATAAACATATATTAAAGTAAATTCAGCTCTGTATTATGGTTGCTATTAATGGTCACATTTCCTCTGGGGACTCAATGCTCATGCATGCTAAAAATATAAGGACAGAATCAAAGTCAGTGGGAATCTCTTACTGTGGATCTGCATGTACTAGATATGTGTCCCCCTCTGGGAGGATAACACAAAAAGGCATAAAAGACTGTTTTAGGAACATTATCAGTACATTTAGTTGATAGCTTTGCAACTTGTCTCTCTTTCTGCACTTCTGTCCTGTGTGTGTGTGTGGGGGGGGGTGGCTTGAAAATGATAAATACATTGATACTTTACAAGAAAAACATTTCTTCTGACTTTTTTCTAAATTTCACATTTATCATTTAAAGCTTAGCATTTCAGTATTGTGTTGCTGCTTATGTAAATTTGTCAGAAGAGGTGGCAAGTGCCTTTAAACCCCTGACTGATGTAATTGCTTTGTTTTGCTATGAAAGGGGAGTGTTAATTTCTCCTCTGCTCTGCAATAAAAACATGGGACAACAGTTCCACAGCTTTCTGTCTTTTTTTTTGTAGTAGCTGCTGTCTTCCTGACATTAGCAGGATTAATTGCCATCTAAGACTGACAGCAGTACCTGACAGGATTTTAAACTACAGGTTCTGTCTGTCACTTAGTTTACTGTCCACTTTACCTAATAAGTACATAAAAAACAACAGCAGGACAACCACGGCAAAGCACATAAATTTAAGTATAAAACAATACATTTTTGATATCTAAGGTTATTTCCAGTTCTTTCTGCCACCAGCTAAACATCATTAGTGTAGTCCAAACTGGAAGCCATGTTAAACCACTGATCTATATTATTTTCTTTCTCTTGAGCAGCATTCTTGTGCTGAGTTTTACAGCTTCTGTAGACTAGTTATCTCTTAAATGTCTATATGTGAAAGAAGGCAGCTTTAGCTGTTTGTCTGTCCTCATATGTTATGGTCTCCATGCATGTGCAGTGGTTAGCCTTGTCACCTCACAGCAAGCGATTCTCCAGTTACATTTTCAGCTGGGATGCCTTATGTGTGGAGTCTGCATGTCCTCCCTGTGTTCACGTGGGTTTCCTCAGGGTGCTCCCATTTCATCCCAGCATGTATCTGTCTCCCCAGGCCTCCTCTGAAAATGGACACTGTCCCAGTCGAACTTTCCCAGTAAACAAATGTTAAATAAAAATAAATAAAATGGTCATTTTTATCACATTTTATTGAATTCATTGCAGTTTCTTTAAATCTTATACATAATGAGATTTAACATAATTTAACACTTAAGATTCACTATGACAGGTGCACCTGAGATGAGTTCAATGTTAAAAGGTCAACCTTTATTCAATTACCAGACAGAATGATATGATACTCTTACATACAGCCAGTGTTGTGGCATAGAGGAATATAGCCTTAACTCTGGCTCAGACAACCTGGGTTCAATTAGTGTTTTGGGAGTCTGAGCACTAGCAGAGAAGAATGGGCATGTTCATCCTTGTGGGAGGGAATTCAACTGCAAGAACTGCATGTTCTATTCCTGGTGGAGCCAGGGACACAGAGGAGGGCATTGACTGAACAGGGAAGAAAGGAAAGCATTGGCTCAGTCACCATGGATACTGGATGATATGCCAGCACATCTGTATTACTTACCCACCCATCAGATGTAGACAGGTAAGTATGTGGGGGAAACAGGAAGTAGACCATGAGACCCCCCCCCCAAAATAAGATAATGCTGCACCAAAATTCCTTGCTCTTCCCATTGGCCACAAGCATGAGTCAAAGTATGTCCAGGGTATCAAGAGTGCCTGCTCGACCCACTGGAAGAGTGCAGGTACCTGTGGTAGCCAATAATCAGCTGCAGGGTGAAAACTATCTAAAAAAAGAAGAATCCTATATACACTCAGATAAAATCCAAAAGTTAGAGTTTTATGGATAAATGAGATGACTGTAATCTAACAGCAGTAGCAGGTTTCAGAAAAACAGTAAGAAATACCATTTCAAAGTAAAGGAATGCAATCACCGGTTTAAGTAGCATCATCAACCTTTTCCTGTCATTTCCCACTCAAAAAAAAATGTTAACTCGTCAAAATAATTTTAACGCTGATGGAACGGTACCAAACATCTCAACTAGGCTAAAATATACTATCCTTTACACCTGCATCTTTTTAATGGAGCATTGATCATTACATGATAAGCACAGCCAAGTCTTCTTGAAATAGAAAAGTACAAATCTGCTACTTTGAAAAATATTGTATCAGGTATTCTGAACTAAATAATACAGGGACTTGAAAAAAAATGACACATTAAAAAGAATGTAAATGTAGATGTAATTAAAAACTAACTTTATACTAAATGCTTTAATTCTAAATACAGGTTTACTAAACTAATTATATGAGTAAGTACCAAAGGTATTGCTTTAATGCTGGACAGTAAACTAAAAATCTTGCTGTAATGCCCCACCACTGGACCAGTAGTCGAGGACCCTCAATCCTCACCACCAGCACCAGTGCGAGACATACATTGGGAGGATGACAAGTTACACACACAGTATTTCCAGATGCAGCTCTCTACATGAAGTGCAATTTCCTTTAAGTGCACACAAAGAGCACAGTCAGTCCAGGGCTGGTTTCTCCCTCTTTCTTCAGATCCCCTGTAAGACTCCCCACAGGCACAGCTATAGAGTTGAGATCTTAGCTGAGTGACCAAGTCAAGACATCTAGCACCCTCTCTGTCCAACCAGTGCTTCGTGTCCCTACCCAAATAACTAACACACACACTCTTTGAGGTTTGATTTACACACACACACACACACACACACACACACACACACACACACACACACACACACACACACACACACACCTGGGAAAGGCTGGCACAAGTTTATCAGCTAGTTTAAGGCCCTTGGAAAATGGTGTCCAATCTTACTGTGTAATGTTACTGTTAAAACAAATGGTGGTTTGACCAAGAGCAAGGCTATTAGGGGTGGCCTACACAGTGTCACCAAATAAATATGCAAGTACTCTCAGAACTTAAATATGTCTCACAAATATCAGCCACAATGAAAGGTTTAAATATATTTAATAAACAATAAAAGAACAAGAAAATACTCAGCATATAATCACAGTCACAGCAATATCAGAGTTCAAAACCACAGGAAACATTTAATAGAACATTGCAAGACAGTCTCAAATAAATAAAGAAAGCATCTAAACTATATTTCACTATATTCTTGCCTGAATCTAAGACAATTATTATAACATAGTTAACTTACTTGCAGAGCAACAAGGCAGATGTGGTGAGTGGATCTTGATATTGTCAAGTCAACGACAAAATACAGAATACTTAATATCTCTCAGAGAGTTCTTAAATTAATATCTCAAATATTATTGCTGGGATAGCTTGCAGAATGACATCATTTGTTGTCATCTAACTCTATTGCTGGGATAGCTTGCAGAATGACATCATTTGTTGTCATCTAACTCTATCCCAGGTGAAAAATAACCATTGATGCGGCTAGTAGCATTTAGCATCTACCTGTGAACATACATAGACTTCAGCTCTTTGGCAAATGGTGGAGGTCATAAAACACTTCCAGGACAATACAGAGAACCTCTAGTTCTAGGCATTGTGTCTGTTACTGCACTGAAACTGAAAGATAACATCCTTTTATTACATGGCTATAAAGTAATTTAGTTTCAGCTATTTTTCTGAAGTTAGCCTCTTGTGTTCCAGTTTCCATTGTTAAAATATATTCATCTAAACAGTTGCAATAGTGCAGGTACATACAATAGTGCAGGTACATTTCTGTTCTATTCCAGTAGGGTACACTGTGGTTACATCTTTAAACATCACTTTGTAAAGTATCTCTTCGGCATACATGTCATATAAACCATCTTATGGTTTGTAATACATTTGTAACACAAGCATATGAATCATGTTAATATTCACAAATGACATATAATTGTTTACATAATTCCAGATAGCTGGGCTGACAGTATCTCCTTTTGTGACACTTGCTACCTGACCCTGAGTCAGAGACTTTACTCAGCAGATGTCTTACAGTTCAAGCTATACTGATTCTTAGATTAAATTAATTCCCTACTTCACAAAATGAAGAAACAAATCATGTGTTTTCCATTTCCTATTATTTTCACCTAACTGCTTCCATATATATAGTATCAGAACATTACATGTTACTGCTTGCTAAAGAAATGCATGCGAGGAAAATATATTTTCTGTATTTAACATAATCCGGCGTACAACCACTAAATTATCCAACTTCTAGTAATACCGTTTTACATGTTCCGTAAAAGTGAAATCTCTTCTCACCAGAAATTGTAAATACTTAATGATTTGTTTTGCTTCTAGTACAACTTTACATAAGACATATGCATGGACTTTCCAGTATTTCTTCCAACTTGTATACAATTACTATTCTGTAACTGCTATGGTTTTGCTACGAGTTGTGCCTCCTTAAAATGCTTTATTATTCCCTTCACTATGGAAAGACATACTACTTTAATGCTGCCTCTACACTTCAGCAACATTTTATTTCATCCACAGATGAACTCATATATGAATAAAGTAAATAACAGAGTCACAAAGATTAAAACCTGTTGTATTCTGACAATATTTTTCTCTCTCATAAAACTGCACATTCAACATCAACAATTTGTCTTCTTCTGTTTAAGCAGGATTCTAAGTAAACTGTTGTCTATTACTTGTTGACACAAAGTTGCTGTGATATGCCATACTTTACTGTATCACATGTTTACAACATGTAAGCATGAGACACATTTACAGGTAATTCCAAATCAAGTTTAAATAAAATGTTCTACTCCTTTTTGTTGCTTCCCCTTCCGGGACCTACCGTCACCCATATGGCTCATTTTCCCAGCAGAATAGGAGCAGTCTATACCTAGGTTAGGTGTGAGTGTTATGCCCTGTATATTCCTGCTTAAGAGCCCCAGTTGGCCCCTGTTCCACAGCAAGAGTCAGGTGGAAGGGAGCATGCCAACTTGTTAGTCCTGAGGATGATCAGCCTACCCTCTTCCCTGCCTCCCAGTGGCTCCTACAAGCCCAAAATCTAACACTCAATCATCCATGGTAGGAAGGATATCTCTGCACACCAATCTCCTATTGGCTGCATAGTGTGAATGTATTGTAACACAGCAGGCTCAACCAGCTCAGAAATCCACTAGATGAACACCTAATGCTCCTGCTGGTACTGCTCGTGTGGTGATCTACAACCACTTTCTTTTCATCCTTGATGGATGAGCCAACAGAAGCTACTCATTCCCATCTTCCTAGTCAGTCTTACAGATACTTGAGGTACTAATTGAACTTGGGTCATCTACAGCATCATCCAGGCATTAGCCCACTTTGCCATAGAGCTGGCTCAACATTATTATTCTTTTCTTATACCCAAACTATGGTAAGTCCTGCAGTTCTTCCATTTTTATATATTCTCCAGTATCCTGTATTATTTGTTTTCCTACCAGTTTTACCTGTTACTTATGTGAGAATTATTGGCAAAATGTTATACCTGGTATCTCTTTCATATTTAAAGAGTAGGGAAAAGTACCTACTTTTGGGCCATGGGTATCTCAGTAATTGTTTTATGTAGTTTGTTGTTTATTTATTTGATAGATGTTTTTATTGATTTTCTAACCTCTAAAAGATAATTGATTACAAAGGATACTCAAGCATAAAACAGCTGTGAGTTTGAACTATTACTGGGATTTAAAAAACTTTGCTGCATTATGGTAAGGGAAATTGAGCACACAAGATCATGATGTGTGAAATTCTGGAAAACGGGCTCCCAAAGTGCAGCTATGCCAAGCAGCACAGTTGGGAACAGTCCATGGTAATGGACATATAATGCCATGATAATTAGGGTAGTGTGTGTCAGAAGAATGCCAAAGAAGCTGAAAAGTAAGGTGTACAAAATGGTGGTGCAACCAGTACTACTATATGGTACAGACACCTGGGCAGTAAAGCCCAAGAAGTTGAGGAAGCCAAAGGTGCTGGAGATGAGGTGCTTGAGATGTGTGGTAGGATGCACACTGTGAGACAGAAGAAGAATTGAGGACATCAGAGCAGAAGCCCAAGTAGCTCCAGTTGCAGAGAAGGTCAAAGAGAACAGATTATTGTGGTTCAGGCACATGTGCAGGAAAGCAGAAGACAATCTGGTTAAGATTATTTGGGACAGACAGGAAGAAGACACGAGGAAACTAGGGTGTGCAGCAAAAAGTTGGATGAATGGATTGTGTGAAAGAAGACCTGAACAGTCAGGCATGACTGTCAAAAAAGGAAGGAGAGTGACACTGAATCGAGACGTATGGTTTCAGTTAACACAAAGCCTGACCCCATGAGAAAAAATGAGAAAAAAGTGGTTGATGATCATTATCATCCCAGAGGCTCAGGCTAGTACCATCACATCCATGGCAGAGTTAGTGAGGGTGATGCAGCATATGTGTGATTGTTTGGATGGATTCAATAACAATGGAACATATAATATCTTCTTTGGATCATCTGCCAGGGGTGTGGGCCATTCACAAAGGCAGTCCACTGACAATTACACAGATAGTTACCATTGTGGCCATGGGTGGCCATGATCATGCTTCCACAGTGCTAATACTTCCATGGCTACATCTATTGTGGAGTATCTACACCCAGGAGAGGACATCTCCGTGGTTATGACAGTCTCCATTCTGGCAAGTCTCCTAGTAGAAGTCTATCATGGTTACATAACATGCCAACATCTTACCAGAGTCATGGCACAATCACACACACAGACACCTGAAATGACACACAACAGCATGTTTTATTTTCATAAAGACCAGCACTCACATACTTCCCTGTGAAAGACATCAACTCCTGTGTTCCTTTTCCCACCTGTACAAATTATGGTAATTGTGCCCTGCCCTATGTACATTTTTAATTTGCACTGCCTATGTCTGATGCACAGAGTGGCAGCCAATGCATATTATAGCACAGCCTACTTTTGGTTTTGTATGCATCATTTTTACTGTAGTGTTTCAGCTTTACTCTTCTCTACTGTGTTCTTAAGATATGTGCTAGGCACTGCCTATTTGCTAGTACCACAGCACACTGCTTTTGCTTCCATCTGGCATGACTATCCCCTTCTGCTGGCTCCTTAATTGACTCATTATCTGGTCCTGCTTCCACCACCTGGTGTGCTGGTGACTGCTGCCCCTGCAAGTGCTTATCCTGCTGTAAATGCTTCCTAAGTATGATATTGTGTAACACTGCACACAACGATAGTATTTTTGTACATGTACCTTGACTGTACTGTAGGAAATCACTCAGTGAATCCAGAAAGTGTAAGCGTGCCTTCAGCAACCTAAGCACACTTGTACCAATTGTCTGTTTGATTTTGAGAATTTCTTATGGGTGTCATGGAACAGGATTCCAAGGCATATCTTAGCCTACTGCTGTTCATACTGATAATGGACTACATGAGCAAATGGGTTGAAGCATGGCATCGACTATGAGTACCCCGAGGAGTCATTTCTCCTCTAACTCACCCAAAGTCTTGATCATATCTACCATGACCTCATCTGAGCCTGCTGCTTTCCCTGACTTCATTTTCCATAGTGCTGTTCTTACTTGTTCTAGGGCAGGCTCCTATATATAGGTGGTGCCTGGGCCGTACAGGTTCTGTGGGATTTTCTTCATTCAGAAGCTACTGTAAGTATTCCTTCCATCTGTCTTTGATGTCCTGCAGAAATGTGCAATATTTATACATTTAAGAATCACTCAATTATCTTGTTTTGCCTCATTATCATAGATGGAGAGGCTCCTTCAGACTTCCCTTCTCCGAAGCCATTCCTCCCAAATACTTGAAGCTGTTAAACCGTTCCATTTTTTCCCTTTTATCTCTGTTCTCAACAGTTTCTTATTTTCCCCATTTGCTGCCATGACAACTGTCATCTGCCTTCAGTTTTGCATTCCATTTTCCTATCCTTTGCTAACGTTTTCATTCAGGATCTACCTGTAATGCCACATCATCTGTATACAGCAGCTTTGTTGATCTGTCCCCTCCAATATGCCTGCCAATGTAGTCCATTACCAATATGAACAGCAGTGGGCTCAGAGGTGAACAGTGATGCACATCCACTCATACAAGGAAATCCTCAGTGAAACCAAGCACTATTCATACTTGTGCATTGGGTCTTTGTAAATAGCCTGCACTAAATCTACCAATGTTTACGGGACTTTGAACAATTGCAAGAATGCCCAAATCAGCTTTCCTGGGACCTTGTCATATGCTTACTCCACATGGGGGGAATGCCATTTGGACATTTTCCTCATCACTAGCTTCTTCTCAACTGTCTGTCTCACTGCAAACATCAGGTCAGTTGTGCTGCATCCTGATTTGAATATGAACTGCTCATCTCCCATCTTACTTTCCACTACTCTGTATATTTGTTTATCAGTCGCCCTCACTAGAACTTTCATACAGTGTGACAGGAGTTTGATGCCTCTATACTGCCCATAATTGGGGCTTTCCCTTTTGTTCTTGTACACTGGCACTAGTATGCTTCTGGAATACTCCTTTCTCACCATACTCCTATGAGTATCCTCAGAAACCATTTCTCCCCTGTCTAACCCAAAATTTTGATCGTATCTGCTATGACCTCATCTGAGCATGCTTCTTTCCTGGACTTCATTTTCCTTAGTGCTGATTTTTTTTCTAGGGTGGGCTGCTCCTCTTCTTTCATACTAGGTGGTATCTAGGGCAGTACAGCTTCTGTGGGGTTTTCTTGATTCAGAAGCTGCTGGAAATACTCCTTCCATCTGCCTTTGATGTCCTGTGGACTGGTGAGTAGTTTTTTGCTGGAATCCCCTTCATTTTCTGATGCTTTCTTCTTTATCTTTCTGTCTTTTACATAAACCCTAATAAAGCATCTTTATGCCATCCACTGAGTTACTTTCCAGAAGCTGGTCGAGTGCCTCTGATGCCTTGTTGTTTGCTATTGAAAATGCTGTCTTAGCCTCTTTGTTAGCCAACCAGTATTCCTTCTTAACCTGGTCCACTTTTTCTAACAACCACTTTTTCCAGCACTTCTTTCTTTTGATTTCTTTCTAGGCTTCTGCATTCTACTATCAGCTTTTCTTATTTCCATACCTGGCTCAACCACATATCTGTTCTTATAGTCCGCACATGCTGTTTTGAAATGCTGCCATTCTGCCTCAACTCCACCTATTTCCTCTTGTTCCTGAGGTGCTAGAGCCCTGAGAAATTGCTTGAACACTTCTGATTTCTCTCCAGCTAACGTCAAGGCCTTCAGTCTAGTCTGTGTTGACCTTAAAGCCTTCTCTGACCACTAATTGTGGAAACCAATGGATTATGTTGTGAATCGACTGTTTCACTGTGGATAACTTTGTAATCACTGATTCTAGCTTAATGCCCTTTCCTTAGTAGGAGAAAGTCTACCTGAGTTGAATGTTGGCTACTCTTGTACATGAACTTATGAATGTTTGTCTTGCACCATGTGTTGGCCAACAACAAGCCATTTGCCAAACATAAGATTAGAATGGCCTCTCCTTTATTTCTGTTGCTCCACCCATGTGAACCCAGGCAGTCCTCATATCCTGTTCTGTCTGTCCCAATATGTGTATTCTGATCCCCATTTTTCAGCACCAACTTATGTTTTCCTGCTTTATCTAGAAGGTCATGCAACGGCTGCCTGAATGCACTCTGTTCCTTGCTAGCACAACCCTGCTGCAGAGCACAGGCTAAGACCATAAATAGGACCCTATCCTTATTATGGAGTCTGATTGCCATGAGTCTTTCACTAATTCTGATGACATCCTACACTGACTTCTGAAGCTTCTCCCTCACAACAATTTCCATACCATTTCTAGACTGTCATCTACTTTAGTGGTAGACTCCGGATCTAAAGCCAAGTGGCCTTGCTGTATTGCCCTTCCATGTTGTCTCTTTGATACATAGGATGTCCTGGCTCCTCCTTACCAACATGCCATCCACATCTAAGCTCTACCCTATAAATGAGCTTACACTGAGTGTAGCAATCCTTAGTTCATGTTTGGCAGGTTGATTTGTTTTACATTCAGCTTTTGCTCAACAGAACTATCCCAGGTAATCCAAGCTGGGCAACTGGACAATGGCCAGCCAGTAGCTTATTGACCCAGGACTACTTAGCTTTATGTCAGACACATACTGGCCAATAGGAGCACCTCTCCCACAATTAGCATGGTTCCCTAGCATAGGCCGAAGTTGGCCACATCCCCAACTCAGTTATCTCCAGCAAACATCCATGCCCATTTTTGTTGAGATTAGTCAACACAACTGAATCACCTAGAGCTACATTTTTACACAACTGACTGGCTAGCCCTGGCATAGCACACAGTTTGTGATCCACATTCTCCAGTCGAAAGGATACTGCACACCCACACCACAGTTGATGCCCAAAGAGGTGGGTCTATACAACTCTTCCTTTGTTAGGCACCATCTAGATTCTGTGCTGCTACTCATTCTTTGGTGAGATTGAGATGGAAACACTCAGCATGTTTGTAAGAGGTGGGAGGAACCTCACAGAGACAAAGGAAGAACATGCAAATGCCATGTAGGCTTTGGCCAGAAGTGAGGATCGAATCTTGTACTTTATGCATTGGAGGCAAGGAGCTTAGTCATTATGCCAAGTGATTCAGTTGTATGATGGTTTCTGTGATTGCCCTGCATATCAGCTGCATTGCAGTCACTGACATACCAGCCTCACTGGGAGGGTAGTAACCATGTCTCTAGCGAGCACCATTACCCACCACTCTGTGTGGATCACTCTGCCTATGAGAGCTGGAGGAAGATTCTTACATCTGTCTACTGGGGTTCAGCACTCTTCCCTGATTGATAATGTCCACATTAATCAGTCCTCCCTGTTAAGCATGGGTAGCCTGGGTATTTGGAGGCCTAGAGACTGTGTCCAGGTTTTGTGCAGGAGATGTAATCATTACATTTCCTGTGTCCAACGCATACACATGCCATCTCATGCTCATCATCATTATAAGAGGCTTTCAATCCTCAAACACCAGGCAGGGGTAGTTCCACAGTGCTGGTTTTGAATAAAATATCACCTGTGAATACATCAAAGCACAAAATATTCTGTATAACTATGACCTAGCACCACAAGTGTAGATGCAACTGAGTTTAGCAAATATTAGCATAACAAGAAGTTCTTTCATTTATTACCTCATGCAGATGGCTGTGGAGGTGAACCCCTTATGTACCTCTATACCATAAATCAGACCACTTTAAATATATGGACAGCAACTAAGGAGTGCAGAGGACTTGTAAGTATTCTTACACAGAAGCAGGTCTACATATCTGCTGCATCTCCAATTAATTGTCTCTGTGGCTAGGCCATCTCTGCCTCAACATCCAGCACCATGGGACTACTGAGGTGTCGTTGCCTTTCAGATAGAGCTTGTGCACTCAGTGCACCCCATCCATTGTCCTACCTTGAGCTGTTTGTTGAGCAGCACATATCATGTCACTAGTGGTTCAGAGCACAATGCCATGGTTGTGGTTGTGGCCACCATCCACATTAACATCTGCCACATCTTCTCAGGTATAGTCCCAGTAGGCCCCATCAGCTGCATGCAGGGCAAAGAGATGTCATCCATGGAGATGGATAACCTGGAGTAACACTTCTTTCTTTAAATCAGTGCACTTCAGCTTACAGGTGGATTTCTTGACAGAAGTCACAGAGTCAGCAGTGTCAGTGTGCTTCTGCTTTCCCAGTGTTTAAGTAATTGCTCCATAAATATGGAAAATAGTTGAAATTACCAGCTTTATTCCTGTGTGTCTCAGCAAAATCCTTACACCAGCAGTCTCCCTTATCACCATATAGCATGCTGTTTGTTTGCCTGATGGTGATACATATGTATCCACATGCTTTAATTACTGTCAGACACACAACTTTACAGAGCACATGTGTGATTATGCTAATTAGGACTCAATATATTATTTTTTCTGAATTGCTTAATTTGTGTGATAACCACACCTGCTGTCCACAGTGCTCAAACTCTCCTCAATGCTGTGTTTATATACCTTGGTCCCCATGGGCAGCACTGTGCCTCTAGGTGAGATCTTTAATTCCTAATTTACCTGTCTGTATATGTAATTACTGTAGTGCCTGATTTCTTAATACTATAACTAGGGATACAGGACTTCCACGTTTCACACCTTATAAGAGTCAATTGTTAATCATATCAAACTGTACCTATATTATTTGCGTCCACCATGTGTTGCACTAATGAAGTGCCTGTCAGTGGGTGACAGGATACATGAGACCTGCTTTGGGAACCAGTTTTCTGCCATTTTTTTACTGCGATTCTGCAAGGTGAGACATCATGGCTGGAGAAAGAGAGGGGGGTGCTCCTTTTAGAAGACAATGGTAGCATGTAGAGGAGTCTGAAATCTCTCTGTACTTCCTCCATCATGATTGAAGCCAGAGTCGAATGCAGGATGGCTATCAAGGTATTAGTATAACACTAAAGCCTGAAATAGTTTGTCCCATGCTGTCATCCATATGGAGAACATCCTCTAACAACTCAATGAATTGCATCCCATGCATGGAGGATCAGTGCTATCACCATTACAGTCATATCTTACATCAGTGGGAAGTTGAAGCTAAACAGGGGGTCATTACAGATGGTACTGTAAATACAACATATCTTACCTATGCATAGAATTTGCTACTGCATGCTCTGTTTCTCTCCAAAGACATTGAAGAGATTGAAGTGAATAGGTAGATGCAGAGGAGGAGACTGGAGCACCTAAGAGAAAACCAAGGTGAGAATGCTTGATTTGGAATGTACAGCTTTTAATGTTAACAATAGTACAGATTTGTTTTCATAAAGTATACCTTTCATAAATCATTGTCACTTCTGTGATAACTGTCATAGGTGAAAGGTAGCAGTATGACTGTTGAATGTTATTAATATGTGTTTGTGCATGCATCCTGCTTTATACTTGGATAAGTGGATCAGGATGTTCAAACCATGCTTCCATATTGTGAGGATGCCAGTGGGTTCAGTTCCCCTCCCTCATTTGTGTTATCATAATGTTTCAGTTGAAGTTTCTATCTCATTATATTAACTAAAGCAGAGATTGTGGGAAACATATATGGGCAACATTTTTGGGTGGGTGGAGATCTGTGTCACGGAAAATATTTCCCAAAATACTTGTTTCCTTTACTTATAAATTGTGTCTGAAACACGTCTGAGCATATTTTTTCTTGTATATGTATATTTGTCTCAGACATTGTTAGTACATCTTGGACTACAAACCCCATTACTTTGTCCAAATAGCTCATCACATTAATCTTTTACCTTTTGGATTGAATGTGTTGAAGGCAGATGGTTTAGGTCCACCCCTCACCTATGTATGGTAACAGCAATGTTACCATGGGAGGAGTGTTTATTATTAATTCACATATATTAGGTGTAACTTAATCACAGGACAATTACATATCAGCTCTCTGTTTTCATTGTATTTAGAGTTCTCTCTCACTTTCCTCTTTGTTGCAATGGTTTCTGTTACATACACTTATTTTGTGTGTTATTTTGTTTTGTCTCTAGTTATTTTACTGTTAGCTGCAACAGCATCATGAGCTGTACCCATTGCTCCAACAAAATTTGGGCCAGCACCAGAAGCACCCAGCCCATCTAGGTCCTTGCTTCCCACAGTTGACTCCGCACCCCCTCCCCTACCTGCACTACCCACTTCAGGTAGCTATGCAACAGATACTGAGGCTGTTGAATCCACTAGTGGCAATGCCAGTAGAGGTGATACCTTTGTTACCCATCAGCAGTTGGCAGACATTGTGGGGGAAATTATTGTCAGGAGGTTGGATGTCTGAATCAGCCATATGGAGAACATTCTCTGGAAACTCTTTGAATTGCATCTCACACCAGCACTGTCTCCACCACCTGAGACAGAGCCCAGTGGTGATGGTACCCAGGGTGGTAAATAATCTCTCACTGGATTGCAGCTGACAGAGACTGTAGCTGCAGACACCTCATCCTGCCCCCATCCTAGTGGTCCCCCTTTTGTGCCCTTCCCACCCTTGTTGTTCATTCAGTTCTCCCCTCAACATTGTGTATTTGTCTGATGTCCCCCTCACCACTGTGCTCCCCCTCACTCATTTGTATAACCACACAACCTGTCAGTTAGGTCTGTCTTCATTGCTACCTAACCTAACTGTTTTACCTTCCTGTCACATCCCTTCCTTCCCAACTTATCTTCTCTTTATACATGAAAAATGGGCACCTGTTCCACAAAATAAATTATCTTCTCTGCCTCAATCCTGCTCATTCCTTGTTGCTCACCTTCTGTTCTACTCTGTACTTGCTTCCTCTCTTCATCACTTTCCTATACTCACATTTCCACCCTCTGATATGGTCAAAAATTGATAAACATACCTCACACATGCATATCTAGAGATTCCAAATCACTTATCTCTTGTGATCATATTGTGCATGCTGGGTTGCTAAAAGCATCATTCACAGCCTTGTGCAACTGATGAGAAATGGTACTGCACGTTATACAGCAGAGAGCTGGGCTGCCATATTCCTTACGTCCAACTACTAAGTGCAGCCACTATCATGCACTACATATATTGGCCTTGAGCTAAGTGCCATTGTCTGGCAGTTGGCATATACAAAACAGAATACAGCTGTCAAGATTTGAGGAGTTCCCGTTGCAAAGTATAACAATGGCAACTTTGCTGTGGATGATGGTTGACTCTTATTCTTTCATTGTGCAAGTCTGTGACACCCAACTGCTGTATGTTTCCCTAAATCCTTTTGTTGCACTAATGGTATAGCTCAGCCTGCAAATGAAGTACTTTGCACACTAGAAGTGAGAAAGGCTGTGTGTTCAAGTACCCACAGGCATGTATTATTTTGCTGCTGTTATTCTTTCATTCTGTATGTATGTGATGCCCAGCCACTCTGTGTTTCCCTGAGGCCTTTTGTCTCACTAGTGTTGTAGCACAGCCTGAAAGTGAAGTGTTTTACACACTACAACTCAGCATGTTTGTGAGGTCAAATCTCATTATGTCCCTGCAGCCAGTCCATGTTCCTACATAGTCCTTCTGAGGCCCTGTGGTGGCCAAAGCTAGAATATTTAGTACATTTAGTTATTTATTTATTTGTCATTTATTAACCGGATTTGTCCAACTGGGCCAAGTGGCCCATTTTCTGTGGAGACCCAAGGAGAAAAGCTCCAGTTACAAACATATTTACAGTAGGTTTTATATTAACATTCAGAGATAGCAGAACAAGTTAGAATAAAAAGCGTGAAACATGACAATAACCAAGTAGCATACTAGTGTCACAGTTACAGACAAATTTACAGCAAGTTTTATATTACCATTCAGGAATAGCAGAGCAAGTTACAATAGAAGCATAGAATAAAAAGCTTGAGACAAGTACATGACAGTAAACAAGTAGCATACTTGTATCGCAATTGAACAGAAATTAGTAAAAATTGGCATGTACATTAAAAGAGACCTAGATGAAAATTTTTGAGGGTTAGATTTGTCAGGTGAACATGTAGTAAGTTAGAATCTAAAAAGGGCTGGAAGTATTGTACAGTACTAGGATATGGGGGGGGGGGGGGTTAAGTTGCTCATTAAGCACACTTGCTAGTCGCATTCACTGTTAATGAGCATTTGAGGCTTGTTGCACACACACAGTACACAGAAGAGGGCTGGCCACAGTCAAGGCAGCAGTGTGTCTGAATCCCAGGATAGTCTTTTTCATTTCTACTCTTAAATATATTACTATTAACAATTCTAAGTACTTGCAGTTCGACTCTTTGATTGAAGGTTATCACTATTATAAGAAAGGAAGAATATCCAATATTGCACATTTTATAACTGAAGTACACATTGAAAATAATATAAACAATGTGTTATAAAAGTTAGTTATAGTTTTATATGTATAACCATCATAACAATTACCATATAGTCAAAAAGTAGTATTAATCTGCAGCCCACGTTAATGAACTCAAAATTATGACCTTTTGCTAGCAGGACAATAAAAAAAATAACTTAGACACTCTGAACTTAAAAACATATAATACAAAAATAGACTTTAATAGTTAGAAACCTATCTGTAAGAGCAGACAATTAAATAAAGCCTAATTCTGCCTTCTAAGTCAAACATAAGGGAAAATTATTTTTTCCTGTTACATTATAATATTCTCACATATAGATCTTTCAGTTAGCTTACTACTGGAATGTCATTATTCTGTATGTCAAGAGCTGAAAAAAAGATTGACACTGCAGGAGAAGAGCGAATCTCGAGCATCCCTCTTATCCTTTACACTTCTTATTTGTAAGAGTGCAAGCCTCACTGCACCCCCCCAATTGGAGGGAAGACTACCACAACCCTGAGCTCATATTTTCCAACTCCGAGATTCCCATACCTCAGAGAAAAGGGAGTAGTCTGAGAAATGCCCATCTTGAACTTCATATATGTAAGTCTGTCTCCGTGTTTCAGGACTTCCTCTTGCAGCTCCTGACATTTCAAATGATTACTCTTTCGGTTACTAGCTTATATATATATATATATATATATATATATATATATATATATATATATATATATAATGTATTTAAGACTGCTGTAACACATACTAAGAAACATAGTCAAAAATAAGGAAAATTCTCCTTTCCTACTGCAGTTCATTATTCTCAGACATAATTTTTAATTAGCAATTCATAGATAGATAGATAGATAGATATACTTCATATAATTCAGCATAGCTTGTTTAGTATGCAATAACTCTGCCTCCCACATCACCTATAAATACCAATTTAGACAGCTTTAATTTATTGATATACATGTGCAGCTTCACATGAAATCTAGTAAAACATAGTTTGTAACCCACATATTCTTTTAATTAGCAGGTTATTGTTTTTAATTGTAAAATTCAAAACAGCATAACATAAGAAAACCTTGTCTTTATTAAACATGCAGCTTTAACCCAAAATAAAAAGAATAGAAATCCTCTTCATCCTGTGAATGCTTACAGTGCTTGCCATTTTACAAGATTCATGATGTTCAAACTTTGTATGTATGTCTTATGATTTGATTATGAATTCAGCTTGTAGCTGAAAAGGGTGAAATGTCCATTACATCTACCCACTTGATGAATACAAATAAATAAATGAAATACACTATTCTCACACCTCATTCTTTTAATTAAGTCTTTATCTGTGATCATAAAATTCAGGTTATTATAAATATGATAACAAATCTGCCTCTCACATTTCCCAGACATAATAACAAATTCATAAGAATCCTAGGTGTTTCAAGACAATTTAGTCTTATGATCATCAATGCCTTTCTCAAGAAGGGCTAAGCCAGTTAGACCTCAGGTTAATTTAAGAATACACATCCAATCATAAAGGTTCTGTTTGAAGGATGATGATGATAATGCTGATAGTGATAATGTATAGTATTCTGTTTATTGATGGTGAAGACTTTGATTCTTGGTTCCCTCAAGTATCTGTAAGATACTGAGTAAAGAGACAGAGTTTGTAGCCTTTCTTGGTAATTACTCTTACTTAAAAACATCTGGGCCTGTATAGTTGATTGATATGTTAAATTGGTCTGTCAGTGCTGAATATAAGGAAACAATGACAGTCTGTAGTCATCTGCAAACTTAGTTAACCAGAGGTCCTGAAGTTCAGTTTTGAAGATTAATGAAGTAAATGTCGAAAAGGAGATATCCAAGTACAGAGCCCTTGAGGACTCTGTTGGTCATAGACTTTCAGATGAGACTTCTGTCCCACAAACAATGAAGGTTCTATCTTGTATCTATTTTGTTATCCATCTTATCACATAAGAATCTATGTTTAAACAGTTTAGCTTAATTAAATTCCTGCATGGGGTATGATGTCAAAATATACTATATGAACAGCATGACCACTTGCCAACAGACTGACTGTCTCTCAGATTAACCTAATGAGATCTTTGATATCATAATTAATAAAATCAGTTATGATATGCTTCATAGATTTGTTAATCAAGCTTGTTGGGTTGATAGATCTATAAATACCAGAGTCTATAGCAGGACCACCCTTGTTGAGGGGCATCACTACTGTGGTGCTCCATAATTCAGGAACAAACCCTGTCACTAAGTTTATTTAACAGTTTGAGAAGAGGTTCAATCTGTGTGTGTTTGATGACATTTATTAAGCCTCCAGGTATGTTATTAGGTCCCATAGGGTAATTGTTTTTAGTCTTTGATAATACCTTCAAGGGTGAAGTTTCCATTTAGTATAAATTATGACCATTGTTGTATAATGTTTATTTAAGCTTGGGATGTTAACATGCAAGAAGTACAATCATAGGGAGGTAATGCTGCTAAGCGCCAGTCTCAGTATGGAGAACATCGATATCTGTGCAGTGACAGAACCCTGGTTCAGGCTCCAGAAGAGCACCCCAGCACTACCAGGCTATACCTCATATCATGCTTTATCAAGGATATCCACACCTTTTCAGTTTATAGCATCCTACAGCTTCTCAAAACCGAAGTGGAATCCTTCTCTCATAAAATCCTCCAAGGCTAGCTTCGAGAGAAAAAATGCACACAGACACCAAAGACAATCATATCTTTTTTCAGTTATGTTAAAACCTGGGATGCACTCCCAGAGACTTTTTTTTTGAGTTGAAGGATATGTGCCCACAGAATAGCCTGACTAGCTTAGTCTGCAAGGCTATGTAAAACAGACATTGGGGACCCACAGACACTAGATCCTACAGTTCGGGCTTTGTCAAGGCAAAATCCTTTGAACCTTGGTGAACCTTGTTTTCTTTGAAACAGTCACCAAAGCTATAGATGAAGGGAAGGTAGTCCACACAGCCTATCTGGACCTTGCAGGCATGACACAATAAAACCCTATGTCACAAGATGGGTCACAAACTGGCTCAAACACAGAACCCAAAACTGGGCGCCATAAAACTCTCCAGCTGAACACAAACATCTGGGGACCCAAACCACATTGCCAAAGTGGTTAGAAAGACCTTCCCCTTTGGGATGTAATCCAAACAGATGCCATATGCTGCTCGGTTTCCAGCTCTACTCAGTTGCATACGCCTACTTTGAGGAGATCGTATATATGCACACACACAAAGCTATGTCAAATCCAGAATTAATGGACATCCACCTCAGTAAAAATAAAAATCCTAGAGCCACAATAGAATTCCAGTTCATGTGAGGCAGAGCACCTCACTGAATCTCTTCAAGAAGAATCTCGATAGGTGGATGGGGGATCGTAGGTTTGTCCCAGGGATTACTGCCATGTCACTATTAGACAGAGGCACAGTAAACTAAACCTTAAAAAGGGCACAGTATACTCAAATCAAGGGGTGGCGTAAGCCATACAGAATCGGGCTAGGCTTATAACTGCCCCAGGGCAGATAGCCTAGTATGAACCTATGAACCTATGAAACACATGCACTTCTTGAAAAGTCTGTATGTATTCTGATGGAAATGTTCATCTTCTTGAACCATCAGTCCTCTACTGTTGAATAGATCAATAATCGCACTTTTCTGTTCAACTTATATTGTTCTTCCACTTGCAAGGAACTCACAGAATCTCCATTATTATTATTATTATTATTATTATTATTATTATTATTATTATTATTATTACTACTAATAGTATTGCTATTAATCATATAATCCATCTTAGAGGGCCCATAAGACAAATGCGTATGCAATTCTCAAACGGCTTGCTCAACATTTATAGATATTAGCATTTTATCAGTCAAGAACATCTTCAAAACAGCAGAGATGAGTCACTACTTCAGTTTCTACTCTTTACATTTACATTTAATAGCCTAAGTAAACTGTGATCTCTGTGTAATCATGATTTGCTTGCACAGGTAACCAACCTCAGTAATAAGTTCTCTTAGTTGCCACAACTGCTATATGACTTGTTCTTTTCCATGCTGTGTTACAAATTGAATCACTATAACTCTAGGATGTTCATCATTTGATCACTGAAACAGTAGCCTTAGCTAAAGTGGTTATATCCTACTAAGGTTATAACCGATGGCCAACTTCCAGAGTTTAAGGACACTTTCCATACACCCAGACTATTACTGGCTTGAGTAGAAAGAGTGGCTTGGGTGCAAAGCCTTTCAAAGTCTTCCTGCTGCTGAAGAGTACTCCTCTTGAGGGCTTTCAAGGACTGATGGTCAGGTAACACTTCTCCATTGACAGGCAGATACGATGTTTATCATTCCCACTGCTGCAGTAGACTTTAGGCTATATAAGTTGTGTCTTGCCAAAGACACAAAAACTGACCAACTTCCAAAAGCTCTGGCTCCCTCCCCACTTCCAGTCTGACTGCTGTTTGGTCAGCCCCAAGGAAAGAAAATCATCTGTCAGAGTGGAAAGCATTCAGTACATTCTTGCCCCTTACAGCAGCTGGCCTTTAGCTCCTTTCTAACAGATAAGTCCCCTTTGGAGACCCCTTCCTTACAGAAAATTTAAATATTTATTATATCTTTTTACCATCTGTCTCTCTGTATAGACAGGCAGATAAATATATAGAAATGATATTCATCATAACCACTGTTGTAGTAGTCTTTAGCCTATATGGATAGTTTCCCTACCCAGGAAACAACAACCAGCCAGGTTCAGAAAGCTATGAGCTCCCCCTTCACCTTCACTCTGAATGCAGACTGGTTATCCCCAAGGAGGGAAGTCAGTACTCAGAGTGAATATTTCCCCAGTACTTTCTTTCTACTTCAGGGAGAAGCACCTCAGGGGATTCACATGAGCTACAGTCAGCTAAGATCTTCATTTCTGGCAGATAAGTCCTGTTGGGGAAACCCCTCCACACAGAATGTGTTGCCTTTTTAAGAAAATACTATGCAATTTTTTCAGAAGCATAGCTGGCTCAATCAGTGCCCTGGGCTGATACCGCAATCCAACTCCCACTCCCTCTCAGCTCTTAAGTGAAGAGCAAAAAAAGCACTTCCCTGTATTAAGCCAATCACCATAATGTAGTGATGGGCTTATTACAATCACACCCATGACCCCCCCCCCAAACTAGCTCTTCCACTGAAGAGAAAAAAAAAACACTTCACTGTAATAGAAATCGTGTTATTACAATTTAAATCTATGCCCCCCATACCTCTTAATTGTTCAGATTTTTACCTCATATTTTTGGTTTGTTCCTCATAAAATGTGTGGTTTTCTAGCAAATCACTTAGCATTGAAATCAGTAAATATTGAAAAATATTTCAGTTTCAGACTTCATATCCTTCAGAAAATCCATACTAATACAAACTCTGCTATTATAGCATCTTTTTATGTCTATAATAGTTAAAATCTCTCCCGATTTTTGTGCCTTTGACCCCCCCACCATTATTTTTCAGTTTTGTCCAGATTTCTTACACTGTGACATCCCAACCCTCCACTGAACAGAAAAAAAAACTTCACTGTAATAACCCGATTGCTACATTGTATTATCAAGATATTACAGCTACATGCACACACTCCCCCAGCTAGCTCTTCCAGTGAAGACCAAAAACCACAAAGGGATCTCTGCAGTGCTCAGGTTTGACTGCAAATGCAATACCAAAGTCAACTTTGCACAGAAGAAAGAGAGGTAGTTCATTCATAGTGATGGATTACCGATCACACCCCGTGACCCACTGTACCTTGGGGAATTTGCCAGTCTTGCCCTGCCTTAGCTATGCTTCTGAATTTCATTTTCTATCTAAAAGCAGTTTCCCCCTTTAAGAAACATAATGCTTTTTATCAGTATTGGAAGTTTCTTGACAGGGACTGCTATTTTTAGCCATTAGTGTTTTCTGACTAAATGGGGACTATTTTTATGAAAAAAAATGTACTTCTTGTGTAAACTTTTATTTTGTGACTAAAAGTTTTACTTTGGGCCGGGCAGGGATGCATTTTATTAGTGCAGTGCTTTTGTTCACTTAGTGGCAACCTGACTTTTCTTTTTCTTTCAGTGTTTTTAATACTTTTAAAGGAGTGATGACAGGGAATATGTGTGCTGCTTGTACTTTTTCTTTGTGGAGAGGTTGGTATTAGATGTGTGAGTATAAATGTGTTGCTTGTGGTCACTTGGTGAAAACTTAACATCTGATTGACTTGCTCCAGCAATGCATTTTAGCACTTTTGGCATCTCTGTCTCAGCTGGATACTTATTCCAGTCCTACTGCTTCCACTCCTGCTGTATCAAGAAAGAAAGAACAATACCTAACAAGGAGCCCTTGCCAGTGCTTTGGGCTCAGTCTATTCCTCAACCTATAGTGGGTGAGCCTGTAGTGGCTATTGGTTGTTCCTCAGACCACTCATTTACCTCTTTGGCTTCCTCAATTATAGTCCTTTCAGCCACTATGGACCAGCAGTCAGCCATATCCTCTTTTGCTGTTCTGTTGTTTAATCTGGGCTTGGGGAAACCATCTTCTTTAGGGCTGGGAGACACTCTAAGAGATTCTTCACAGAGTAATCCATGCAAGAGACCACTAAACCAGTCAGACAGCCGTCCTTTGAGTTGGTATTCTTCCACAGGTAATCCAGAAAAGAAAAAAAAAAACAAAAGATTAAACACTGTTTATCACAAGAAGTTATTACGTTTAAGAAATATGATTTTCTTACCTTAGCAAGGCATGTATTACATATGAATCCTGGTGTCCAGAAGCCATTACAGGTGGGTATGCTTTGTAAAGAAATTCCTGAGGAAACAATCTGATGACAAAAATTGTTATTCTTCACCTACAGATTTAAAAATCCATCTCTCTGGAGGAATTTCTTTTAATCGGACCATAGCCAGGATAAATGAGGTATTTTTTATGGGAGCTAATCTTCCCATGAAATGAAATATATGCTACAAATGGATATTCCTCATTCCTCACCTATCCCTCCTAAGCTTCCAGCTGTGGAGAATGTATTGAATGCTGCCTGACATCATCCTAATACCAACCATCAATCCCTAAAAAGGAAGATAAAATTTATAAAATATAAAGTACCTCAGACTAATGCATTTATTTTCTCTAACCTTATATCAAACCCAGCAGCCATATCCAGTGCTTCTCTTGCTGGCAGTAGGTTATTCTTGGACAGTAATCCTTTTCCTGGTGACAAAAAAGACAAGATGTCAGGCCACCTAGGCAAGAAAATGTTTTCTGCCAATTTATTTTTCAGAATTCTCAGTTATCAAGCATTCATATGGAAGTTCATGCTTTGATTTATGAACAGCCTAAGGGAATTTGCTACCACACTTCCAACAGCAGATAATTATTTTCTGAATTTAATTGTTTCTACCTTGTCACAGGTATCCAAACATACTTTGAAGAGTGTGTATGTTTATGTAGATACTGTGTAAAGGGCCTCTGCTACTGCAACAGTGTTGAAAAGATATGCTTGGGTACATGACCAAAAGTTTGCTGCTGATATAAAGTCTGAAATCTTAGATGTAAGTTATAATTATCATTGCTGCAGTAGCCTCAGCTATATGAGTTATAGCCTGCTAAATATATAAAAGCTGGCCACCTTCCTAAGCTTCAGGGCACCTTCCATGCACCCAAACTGTCAGGCAGCTTGAACTGAGCTGATTAAAAGATATGTTTGTGTGCAAAGCCCCCCAGACTTTACTGCTGCCAAAGAGTACAGTCCTCAGAGGCTTTTGAGGATCCACGTTCAGCTTGTGCTTCCCGTTGCTGGGCAGAAAAGTTCCCTTTGTGGAAAAATAAAGAAATTTTAAATTTTCTTAATTTTGTTCTATTACTTTCCTTTTCAGGAATTGCAGTCATTTTAAAGCTAGGAGTGTTGTGTTTTCATGAGGCTGTAAAGTACTTTTAAACAGAGTACTCATTTTTTCTGTCAATTTAAAAGTGTTGTAAAGTAACTGAAAACTTTTTTCTGTGATGAAATTGCATTTATTTTACTTTTGTGGGGCTGGCATAGTATTATAGTACTTTGTACTCTGTTTTTCTGCCAAAAAAATAACGTCTGGATTGGAAGTGTTTACCAGCAATTGCTGCTTGTCTTCTCTGAGAAACAGGCACCATTTTCTGCTTGACCGTGGAACAGACTACTGGTCTCACAGTCACTCCTGCTTCCAGCCACAAAAAAAAATAAATAAATAAGCAAACAGTCTTTGTTACCACAGCAAGCTAGCATTTTGCCTCATTTGCAGGTGATTGACTCTGATGTGATCATTTGTTGTATCTTGGTGCACTCATCTTTTACCCCAGATCCCTCTGATTTACCACCTACAGCTACTATGGACCGGAGGTTAGCTACACCATCTGTGGCTTTTGAGGGTCCCCTCAGTGGGCAAGGAAGAGGCATCCTTTTCAATATATAATCACACCAGAAATGTGGAAGAAACAGCAAAAGTCCAGATAAAACTCCACAGATTTATTACAGACAGTTAAGTGTTTCGCCCCCAAGTGGGACTTCTTCAGAACTATCACTATTAAAACACAAGCCATTTAAAAACATTTGTTTCTATATTTGTTTTCGTACTGTTTTATGTGTGTTTTACTTTAAGCACCCGGTTCTATATTCACAATTTTAAGTGTCTTATTGTTTTATTAAACTGATTGGTTTATTGGATGTCACATGATTAGCTTGAGATGTATTTAAATTGCTTGTGTTTTAATAATGGTAGTTCTGAAGAATCCCACTTGGGGATGAAAGTGCTTAACTGTCTGCAATAAATCTATGGAGTTTTATTTGGACTTTTGCTGTTTCTTCCACATTTCTGGTGTGGTTATTAGTTGGATTTTTGTCCTTCTTGTCAATGAATCATGGAAGTGGAAATAGGGAAGATTTACCTTTTGCATCAGAATGCTGTGCCGATGTTGAGGAAGCTCTTTCTAACATTAGTAACATGGTTGTCCCCAGTTTCCTATAAAAAAGAAACAGAAAATCAAGTGTGTATGTTCTCCTCAATTTTCCTTAGATAGAAGTAGTTAATTGGGTCTGGCTCAAGTTTTAATTCTGGCCATTGATCCTTAAAGTAGTTATGTAAGTTCTGGTAAACAAAAAAAAGAGGGATTCCTATTCTACTAAAGATATTCCAGATTCTAAATTTGAATAGGAAGATGCAAGGAAGGATACAGAACTTTTCCTCAGATTTCTTATTCACTCAGAGCAGAGCTCAGTTTCTGATTCTGCCTGTTGGGGTTTCTCTTTCTCTGAGATAATTGCTAGAATGTGTCAATGTTTTCTGTGGGGGAACACTGAGGTATCTCAGTCACTCAGAAAATAGTATGATTTGTTACAGAAATATTTTTAGAACCTAACCCCATTCTTCCCATTCTGTCTGCTTTAGAGGATGTGTGTATTACTGCTTGCAATTTTCTGATTGTCAGCAGCTGGCCGTAAAAGGCCACATAAGATGTACAGAGTTCCTCAGTCTTTTAAATTTTTATACAATATTCCCAAACATGACCAAGCAGCTATAGCTTTAGCTAATTCCACTGCTGCTAAATACTAAGTTTATTCTAATCCTACACTTTTGGATAAGAATGGGAACATTATTGATAGGTATGGGGAAAAGTATATACTTCTGGAACCTTGCTTTTCAGAATTTTTGAATTGTAAGGCTCGTATGTAAAATTTTGTTCTGAAAAATTTTGAAAGTATGAGGAATGTTTTACCTGCAGTTTCTTCTTGTGAGCAAAAACATTCATTAAATAACTTAGCTTCTACTATCGCATAGGTCACTACTCATGTATAGCGTGCATATGACTCTGTTGATGCTACTTCCAGGGCTATGGCCACTGATACTGTTTTAAGAAGGATTGCCTGGCTGCATTCTCAGAAACTCCCAGATGATGTTAAAAATAAGATTTTAAATTATCCCTTGGATAGGCATTAATGTTTGGCCCCACTGCTGCAGAAATGACCAAAAAGTATGAAGAAAGGGGCAAGGTGATCCAGGAATCTATGAGAGTTTTCAGCCTACCTTTTTCAAATTTTCTAAGGAATTGTCTTTTCTTATAATCCAGTTTTGGCAAAAAAAAAAACAGAATAAACAGTCTCAGCAAAATACAGGTAAATAGACATTTAAAAAGAAATGGCAATGGGGATCCAAAAAGAAGTCTTGAACTTCCCAAAACCAAGGACAGTCCAATAAGTTCAAATGACTGTTCAATAAATCTGGTGACCCCTTCCCACCTCGATGCCTTTTTTTTCATAAAGTTCTGAATCTCCATTTTTCTCTTAGGCAACAGATTGTGTCAGGCAAATGGGTTCTGAAAATAATTCATCAGGGTAACAGATGACAATGGGAGGAAATTCTTCCTTGCTAAGGGGTTCATTCCTCATCCTCCAGATCAGGATCTTTTGTTTCCACTAGTTCTTTGTCACATGCCATTCCAAGGAGTGATAGAACCAGTTTCTCCTTCCCAGGTGAGGAAGGGTTTTTATTCAAGGATGTTCTTAGTGTCAAAGAATGAAAATTCTTAGAGACGAGCTCTGGCTCAATCTTTCCTAAACCTGTTTATGATCCTGACCAAATTCAAAATTGTCACTTCACAACCTGTTACCTCTTCTTCCTCTTTCAAGTTTCCTGGCAGCAGTAGACTTAAAGATTCTTATCATCACAGCCCTATTCATCCAGACTTCAGATGTTTCTTAAGGTTTAGTGTGTCTGGATCACATTTTTAGTTTTCTGCCTTACCCTTTGGACTTATCCACTGTACTAAGAGTGTCCACATAGTGTCTAGCTCCAATTATAGTTCATCACAGGCAACAGGATATCCACATTTTTCCATATTTAGATGCCTTGCTTATCTTTGAAGAGTCATTTTCAAAGTGTCAGGAATCTCTGTCTTGGATGAAAGACCTCTTACACAAACTGGGATTCCAAGAGGACATTTGAGTCTTTTTTGACTCTTTCAGATAGGATTGTGTTCTTAGGATATCATCTAGATACTTTAGTTCAAAGAGCTTTTCTTTCAAATGAAAAAATAGATCTTTATCTAAATATATTTCTAAAGTTTTCCACTTAGACTTCAGTCGCTGTGAGGGAATATGTCAGGATTTTGTGTCTCACAGCATCTGTGATTCTCATGATACCCCTGGCAAGACTCCACATAAGAAAGATACAGTGGTATCTGAAATCTCTTTGGTCCAAGCATCAACACCCTGTATCTTTTCAAAACGTAGTACTGGGGTTTATCAGAAGAGAAGTCTTTTGGTGGAGACAATAGATATCCATAAATCCGTGTCTCCCATTAGCTCTCTCTCTCTCTGCTCCAAAGCAATCAATCAGCACATGATTCTTTGTACTTTGCTTGAGGAGCAGTTTCAGGAGGGATAAAATTACAGGTGGTGTGGGACACCAAGGACAGATGCAAGCACATAAATATCATGGAGATGATTTCCCTAATCAAGGCACTCAACTCTCTGAATTATCTTTGGACCACAGGACTTCTTCAAGTGGTTGCAGATAATACCACAGTCATGTGGTACCGCAAAAAATAGGGGGGCAGGTTTTACCACCTTTGCAGATTAGCCATGTTAGCTTGAATTATAGCTTCACAGCACAGTCACACGCTACTGGCATCCTACTTTCCACAAAGCAAAACTGTATGGCACACAAGGTGAGCAAGGCCAGGACAGACCTTTATAAATGGAAACTAGATCAGGGGATCTTTCAGGATTTGATCCATCTGTGGTGAGTTTCTCAAGCAGAACTCTTTGCATCCTCTCTGAAAAATAAACTGTCAAGATTCTGTTCCAGAACTCCATGCGTGCAAGTATGGAAGACAGATGCCTTTTTTTTCCTTGAATAGCAAAGTTCCTCTATGCTTCTCCCCCTTTTCCACTAATATACAGGATACTGCTGAAGATTCAGAATGAATCCCCAAAGATCATTGTGGTGACTCCTCTCTGGCCCAGGCCACTGTGGTTCTCTCTTCTTTTGGAAATGGCCAGGGGGAATCACAACAAGCTTCCAGACTTTAACTACTTACACAGGAACAGGGGTGTTTAATACGGGCCTATATCAATTTGTCAAAAACACAAACCATCAAATACCTATTTATCAAACTCAATAAATCTAAAGCTAAATTCAGCAAACGATCACTTCCGTAATATTTTTCCCTGGGAAACTAGTTGACTAACCTAGTGACTGTCACAAGAACCACAACATTTAAAATTGCCCACACCCCTGTAACTAAATATACCAACTCAGAGACTGCACTACAGTGGGAAAAGGGGCAAATTCTCAATTTAGCTTTTGATTTATTGAATTCGATAATTTGATGGTTCGTGTTTTTGACAAAATGAAGTGTACCCATTTAATACACCCAACATCAATTAACTACACATAACTGCATGGATGATGAGGTATTCCTTTTAGGCACCTGTTTGAGGATGTGCAGCAGGTAATTGTGGAGGCAAGAAAGCCTACTACTAGGAAATCATATATTAATAAATGGAAAAGGTTTTCTAGTTAGTGACAACAACAAAACCAGAACCCATTCAGGCTAGATGTTTACAAGTTCTACAATTTGTGTGAGTAACTATCCTATGGCCTTTCTTATTCCTCTATCAAGGTTCATTTATCATCCAGTTTAGTGTGTATGCTCATGGAGCTTCCTCTTTTAATGCAGTCTCAAGTCAAAATATTTTGAAAGGGGTTTTGCATAAGAGACTTCCAAGAAAACTGGTGGTCCCTCCTTGGGATCTTAATTTTGTGTTAGAGAAAATAGCACCTGCTAGCCTGGCTGACTTAAGGTGCTTAACATGGAAAACAGTTTTACTGATTGCTCTGACCTTTGTAAGAAGGGTATCTGAGGTGCAAGCTCTTATGGTACGTCTACCTTATCTCATTTTCCGTCAAGACAGGTTTTCAGTAAAAACTAAAAATTCTTTAATGCCAGAAGTTACATCTTTAAGCCAAACCATCCATCTCTCCATTTTCTTTCTTGACTTTAAAAATGAGGGAGAAAGGATACTCTATACCTTGGATGTCCAGACACAACTGAGGTACTATCTTGACATAATGAAATTTCTCAAATCTTTAGATCAGTTGTTCATTTGTTGTGAAGGTAAGAAGAACGTACAGCCTGTGTCAAAACAAACTATTTCCAAATGTTTGTCCAAGGCTATTACTTTTGTTATACACACCATAACAAAGTCATTCCAATCAGGGTCAAGGCCCACTGTACCAGGGCCTTGGCTTCATCTATGGCTTTTTGGAAAGGTTTGGATTCTTGAAGTATTCTAAAAGCTACTACTTGGTCCTCTGTACATAATCGTACAAAGCACTACAAGTTTGATTCCTTCTCTAGGTCCAGATTAAGCTTTGCTATGACCATTCTCCAGGGGTTCCTCGACTCTTCTCCTTTCACCTCCAAAATGTAGTTAGCTAAGGTAATCTACCAATATAGTTAAAGCGACTGCAGAAGTAATCAATATGATGAACATGGTATGGTTTTCTAAGTTAAACATAACAGTAGGTGCTCGAATGATCACTGTTGCAATAGCCATTCTCTGCCTCTATCCCCCTATTTCTTAGTGTGTTTTTATGGCAGGGTGTGCACATTTTTATTTTTTGTTCCTAGCATTGTTTTTTCAGGGCTCAGCCTCCCTCTCTTTTCTGGCAGAGAAAAATCTGAAGGTCTTGATGCCCAATGTTGTCTTTTAGCTATCTCAACTTGAGATGCCTGAAAGCTGGGACATGAGATAGGTGCCTTGAAACTTTGGAAGCTTGTCAGCTGTTATATCCTGGGAAGGATATAACCCGTATAGCTAGGACTACTGCAGTAGTGATCATTCCAGCAAATACTATTATGGTAAGTTTAACTTACACAACTGTACAATACTACTTTAAGAAGTGAGGTATTGTTTGTCTCCTCTGCCTTCCTGGTTCTCATATAGTTTGAAGAAAGCGGGAAATTGATTCAAGGCATAGCTAAGTTTTTCATTTCCCCAGCACCAGCTTTTAGGTTCATAGGATTAGTACCTGTAAGTTAAAGGAGCAAAGGCTTCTCTTCCAGAATGTTAGTAGCACCAAAGAAAGAGGGCTCTTGGAGACCAGTAATAGATCTTTCTTTCCTAAACCTGTATGTGAAAGTACCAAAGTGAAAAATGTTGACCCTGCAGAACCTAACACTAGCCATAAAAGATGCTTATTACCACATTCCCATAATGATGGGCTCCAGGAAATTTCTGAGGTTCTCTGCATCTGGGTTACTTCATCAGTTTACTGAATTACCCTTTAGATTATCTACAGCTCTAAGGGTGTTAACAAAATGTCCAGTCCCAGTCATAAGTCATTGCAAACTGAATGGTATTCACATATTTTCTTTCATTAGACAACTTAGCTTTACAGAGTCTTTATTCAGATGTCAAGAGACATTAACCTGGGTCATGTCTCTTCTGACTAATCTGGGCTTCCAGATAATTGTTACAAAATTCTCATTGACTCCATCTCACATGAGTGAAGTTTCTTGGCTGCCTTCTAGATGTGTCTCTTCAAAATGCCTTTCTGAAACAAGAGAATGTGAATTTTTATCTAGAACCTTTATTTATTTATTTGACATTTGTTAACAGGGAAAATCCGACTGAACTACAGCCCTTTTTCAGTGGAGGACCGGGGAGGAATGTTCCACAATACTACATAGTAGTTTTACAAGAATAAAAGATGCACAATCTGTACAAAAAATACAACACTAAAAAGAGAATAAGTATAGAAAACGCTTACTTCCAAACAATAATGCTGTTAATCAACAATGTACAGAATTTGCTAAAAATAGGTATATAAACTTTACAAGAAACCAGATTATAAATATCAAGAAGTCGAAAAAAGAAAAGGTGGAGAAAAGAAATACTGAATTTGAAAAGATTCAGACAGAAGGTGTAAAGTAATAGAGGTATGAAGTGTAGTAGCAATAGAATGAGAAAAAATATAGGAGCCAGAGAGGAATTATAGCAGACTGAAGTATAACAATTTAGAGGAAGTAATGAGATTGTAGTTAGAAAGGTAAGAGACACTGAGATTTAAGAAAGTTAGGAGAAGAAAGTTCATGCAGTGATTTTACAGTGATGTCCTATTGTTAAGAAAATATTCTTTGAGACCTTTTTTAAATTTGTGTGTATGTGTTATTATTCTGATGGTCAAGGGAAGCTTATTCCATGATAGGGCAGGAGTCTGGCTATATAGATTTAGGCCAATTGAACTTTTAGGTTTATATGTATCCAGTTGTTGTTGAACAGCGTTCCTGAGGTTTCTAGCTGGGGAGAAGAGTGAGATAAGAGAAGAGATGCTAGGGCAGAAGGAGGACTTATAATGAATGGAATGAATGATAAAAAGTTGAGAGTATGAGCTTTTCCAGTCAGTCTCCAAAATTTGCAAGAGAATTTCTTTGAATCCTATGGTTGATGATTTCTGTGATTCTCATGATTCTTCTAGCCAGGCTACACATGAAGAAGATGTAATGGTTTGTAAAAAAAAAAAACACATGGACTCAACATTTGATTTGGAGTATCAAATTCCAATTTCGGCTTTCTAAAAACAAAACTGCATTAGTGGACACAACAAAATTAACTGAACACAAGTATCACTTCTCTCCTCAACCCCCAAAAAGAAGCTTCAGATTTTGCTTGAGAAGCAGTTTCCATGGAGGGAGTAAAGGTGCATGGCTCATGAAGTCATTCAGACAGATCAAAGCACATTAATATAAAACAGATGGTTGTGATCCATGCCTTGAAATCTCTTCATCAGCTATGATCACCAGGGCCTTTATAAGTGATTACAGACAGTACTGCACTCATGTGGTACCTAAACAAGCAGGGAGGTACAGGATTGTACCCCTTTATGCAGACTGGATGTGAAGTCTTTGGAAGTATCTCTACAGCATTTACTTAACCCTTCAAGTATCTTACACCCTGTTAGAGCAAAATATAATGGCAGGCAAGCAGAGCAGGGCCAGAAAAAACCCACACAGATGGAAATTTAATAGGTAGCTCTCCCAGGAAATGACCCAGTTGTGGGAACATTAGAAATAGATCTGTTTACCTCCTTTGAAAACAGACAACTAAAGAAATTCTACACCAGGACTCCTTGCAAGCAGGACTGAAAACAAATGCATTTTCATTCCCCTGGATGGGAATATTCCTTTATGCTTTTCCACCCTTTTCTACTGATATACAGGACAATTCGTAATATTCAGAAAGTCTCCCCAAATATCATTCTGGTGACTCCCTTTTGGCCAAGCCAATACTGGTTCTCCCTTCTTATGAAACTGGCCAAGGGCAAATACCACAAGCTTCTTCACAGACTAGATCTACTTACACAAGACAGGAGGCATTTGATACAATCTAATCTCAATCAACTTCAGTTGACTGCCTGGATGATACCTTTTAGGCACTTATTTCATGAGGACTTTCACCAAGTACTAGAGGAGGCTAGAAATCCTAATAGTAGAAAATCCTATATTGACAAGTGGAAACAATTTTCTAGTTGGTGCCAAGACAAGAACAGGGACCCTTTCAAGGCTAGTATTTCTCTGGTTCTACAATATTTATGTGAATTATTATCCTCTGGCCTTTCTTACTCTGCTATCAAGGTTCATTATTTTGGCCATCTCAGCAAGCCTCTTCATGGATCCTCACATTTCAGTGCATTGCCATGTTAAAATACTTTTGAAAGACATGTTACATACCAAGCCTCCTAGAAAACAGGGGGTTCTTCTTTGTGATCTTAATTTTGTTTCAGAAAAATTAAATCTCACTCCATTTGGAATCAGCTCATCAAGCTGATTTCATGTTTTAATATGGAAAATCTGGTAGACTTCTTTGAGAAGATTACCAAAGCAATGGATGAGGGCAAAATGGTTAAAGCCTACCTTTATGTGACCAAGGTATTTGACACAATGCCCCACTTTGGCATTGTTCACTAACTCAGAATATTTATAAACCCTTATGTTACCCAGTGGAAAGCCAGCTGACTCACAGACAGGACCCAGGATGTTCCAGCTCTACAAAGAAGCTAGTCATAACCAGATCCACTCAGGCATCGGTCCTGGGACCACTCCTTTTTGGCATTTATTTCTCTGAAATCAGGCCTCTGGCTGACTAAATTTGCAGATGATTGCAAATTAGGTGTAGTCATAGAATCCCCTGCTGACACAAATGTTCTCCAGGAAGGGCTGACACAGACAACTGGTGTCAGAGCCATGGACTAAGACTAAATGCCAAAAAAATGAATAATAGTATCCTTCAGAAAGTCATCCATCCCTGGTAACTATCATATTGGCAACACACCTATAATTGTTGACCCAATAGTCAGGGACTTGGGGACATTCATGAAAGGTAATCTAGCCATTGACCATCATACAGTAGTGAGAAAATAATTTTTTGTTGGGCAACTTATAAACAAAGGTATGGCATCTATGTCCAAGGAAGTAATTGTTCTAATGTTTTCAGCATTCATCACATTTATCATGGTATGTACCTAATCCAACAACTGGAAAGCCCTCAGAGGTTCCTTACTGAAAGAATACAGGGCATAAAGTAACATGTCTTATGCAGACCACCACAAGGCTCTATCCCTGTATTCTGTCTTCTACAGGCTGTTGATGGGAGATCTATGCCCACACATGGAATTGTCAGACCCCAATCTAATAGACCTCTAGCACATCTGCAAAACAAACAACATCCAAATTACCCATTCTAAAGACTTAAACCTTGCCTGTGATATAAATAGGACCTGCTGGAGAGGCAGGTATATATCCCAGAGACTACCCTTCGCTGGAACAGGCTCCCCATCCATGTGAAACAGAGGTCCTCCCTAGCCCATTTCAAGTGTAACTTAGACAATTGGATGGGGAACAAGAATTTCATCCCTGGTTTGGCACCTATGTTTCTAATGGACACAAATAACCTGTAAATGCTTCATCTCCCAGGTCCCTGCTTGTAAATGTTTAATTTCTCAAGCCCCTGCTTACACTTCTCAAGGATTCAAGAACTTGTCAGAGATTTGGGATGCATGGCTAGGCTTAAAAAGGCTCTTCAGGTTGTTAGCCTATTAAACACCTATGAACCTATAAACTTATAAACAATTTGCTGATTGCTCTGACTTCTGCAAGAAAAATATCTGAATTACAAGCACTTAAGGTGGGTCATATTTATGTAATTTCCACAAAGTTAGGGTTGTCTTAAGAACTAATGCTTCCTTTATGCCTAATGTGGTATCAAGATTACTTTGAGCTAAGCTGTCCTTTTCTCTGTCTTATTTCCAGAATCTAAAAATGAGGGAGAAATAATTCTCCATACTCTAGATGTCCACAGACATCTCAGATATTATCTTTACAGTGCTAAAACTTTCAGAAACTCTGAATAGTTGATCATTTCATATGAAGTTTAGAAAAAAGGACAACCCAAGTCAAAACAGGCTATCTCCAAATGGTTGTTTCATAATATTGCCTTTTACTATACCCAACACAGTAAGCCATTTTCAGGCAGAGTCCAGGCTTACTGTACCAGGACCTTGGCTTCTGTGGCTGTTTGGGAAGGCATGGATTCTATAAGTATTCTAGAAGGTGCAACTTGGTCTTCTGCACATACCTTTACAAGGTACTACAAACAAGATTCCTTCTCTATGTCTACAGCAGGTTTTGCTAGGACCATTCTCCAGGAATTCCTGGAATATCTTGCTTCCTCCTTTGAGTTAATATAAGCTATGGTATTCTATCCATATAGCTAAGGCTTTCGCAGGGGTGATGAAATAGTTAACATAGTACAGTTGTGTAAGTTAAACTTGCCATAAAGGTAGATGTTTGCTTGATCATTGATGCAGTAGCCACTCCCTCCCTCCATGCTCTTTATTTTTGTATATTTTTGTTGCCAGGGTGTTGGCTTTTATTTTTATTTCCCTAGCACTGACCTCTTTCAGAGGTCTAGTCTCCCACTCACAGCTGGCATGAAAGCTGTGGACTTGGCACCAAAAGCCCTGTTTTTCTTCAGCTCTGCTAGAGCTCACAATGGTTTGGGCACATGGAATGTGCTATTAAGCTTTGGAAGCTGGTCAGCTGTTATATCATTAGCAAAATATAACTAATATACCTAAGGCTACTGCAGCAGTAATCATTTGAACATCTATTGTTAAAGTAAGTTTACTTTCACAGTTGTACTTTTCCTATATTTCCTTTCATTCAGGGTAAACTGTAATTGAATTACTTTCTCAACATTGAAAAAATTCTTTGCAAAACCTGGCAGCTACAGCCTTCATATCCTTGAAACACTCCAATCAGCCTCAAAATTTTCCTGTGAGTTTTAATATTTCATAGAAACCAGCTGTTGTTCCACATAATCCATCTGTCCTGCAGTCTTCATTCTCTTTCCACAAATTTCCCCAGCCTTCTGTGTATGTGTTATTATGACAACTTGCTGATTATGCAAAGATATATGATTTTCAGATGTACTGCTTCAAGACATTGTATATATTCAGTCAACAGTCCAGTTAAATGCCAAGAATCGGAATAATGTAGACTCACCAAAGCTAGTTTTAGAAAAGGTAAAAATACTTCTCACCGAAACTAACCTTGGTGAGCACAGCACATTTTTTTTTTCCAGGGAGCAAGCCCTCCAGCCCTGCTACACCCCCCAACTTTATATATACTAATTACTGGGTTGCACAATAGTGGAGAAAGAGACAAACTTAAGTGACAGTGAAGCTAGTTTCAGCAAACAGCTTTTGAATATTTTACATTCGCTGAAAAATAACTTCTCCGATTTGACACATTTCCCCTCACAAATCATAACTAATTTCCTCTAACATTCTTAATATTTCTTTAAATTACTGTTGAATGAGCTTTTTAGTATTTTCACCATATCCTTTCAGCTGAGAGCAGTCCTCCCTCCATCTCATTATTTCCCTTTCTAGACCCATGTTTTCACCATTACTTTTCATTTCTTTAGCCATCACTAAATAGACAGAATCTTTGCATTTAATTTCTTACAAATTCACCTTGAGAGCCATATTAACTTATAAAAATATCACCTTTATAAAACTCAGATATGTAGAGTGTCCAAGGAAGACAATCATCTTTGTGAAGCACTGTGCATTGGTATATTGTTAATTAAAAAAAAAATGCATAAAATATAATTGAATGGAAGAAGAGCATTGTGCATTGGTATATCATTAATTTTAAAAGATGTATGAAATGTATCTAAAAGGAAGATGAGTGGCATTTGTCACACAACTGCATATCAAGTAAAGTTGAAGAAAGGAAATGCAAGGAAAAACAAGAACCTGACAGGTATATTTACAAAATGACTGACAGAACTGTTCAACTGATTACAGAACAGATTCTGGAGAATATAAGGGAAACTTTAGTGATAACACTTGCTAGAAGTGACTACAAAACTACAAAACTATAATCCTGACCTGAGCAGTAAGAACATTTATGGAGAAGGTACCAAGAGAAAGGCTGTTTTGTTTAGTGCATTATAACAATCTACAGATAAGTAGAAATGGTTCAACAGTGCCGATAATGGAAAGCTGGTCAGTGTTGTATACCTTGATGTCAGTAAAGCCTTTGACTCAGTCCCTCATAGAATATGGTAAGGCAAACATTTAAGGGATTTAAGAGTATGATACATATAGTATCTAAATGGGTACACGGGTACCTGGCCAATGGAAAATAAAAGATAGTAGTCAGGGGATCCTGTCAGATGAAAGATGACTGGTTAGTGGGTTCCACAGTGGCTGGTCTTGAGGCCAGTGCTCTCTGACATTTGTATCAGACATCATCAAGGGCACTGGAAACATGATCATGCAAGAAGATATAATGAAGAATGGGATAATGGGTCTTCAAGTGGAAGCTCAGAAGAGTGGCTCAGAAAGATAATGTGGGGAAGCTTAACCTGCTTCACCTGGTCTGAAATAATCCCAGGCTGGAATACCAGCCAGGAAGATTGACCCTAAAAAGAATAATCAGAGAAAATAATTTGATACGGCAATATCAGCAGAAATAAAAAAACAGGAACAAACTGAGACAGCAATAACAAAGGACTGAGCTAAGTTCTTAAGGGAAAGAACCCCAGGGAGAGAGACTATATTATCCCCATATAGATCCTTGATCTTTTCATAACTAGAGTACTGTATTCATGCATTTCATTGCAGTGACAGCACTCCATTTGTACCAGGGATTAAAACCTGTCTTGTCTACAAGCCTTTGGGTAGCTACAGGGGAATATCTATATTTGTCAGAAACACCAATATCAACATAACAATAACAACAGGTTACATGCAACCCTAATTTCAAGCAGCAAGAAATCTAAATCACCCCTAACAAATCCAGCTATCACTTTATTGCTTGCTAGAGATCTTCATTATGTCACACAAAGATATTTGAAATTACCCTAACACTATTGACGGATTAAATATCAAATCAAGTACCTTATTGCTAAGAGAATTACCGAAGCATTGACTGGCACAATTACACCTGTAAAATAGATACTCTCAGTTTTTCTTAGTTGTTGTTATATTAATCTACAAGAGCACATTTTAAAAGTACTCACTAAAAACTCTAGTATCCTTGACCTGCTCCTTAGCTACCTAAAACCCACCTGTACTCTACACTGCATCTCTTCAACCTTAGTTAAATCTGATCACAAATTATTCATCTTCTTTGTCAAGCATACTGGTACCACCCAATGAAACCACATTTAAGGGCTTTCCATGGCAAACCTGCTTTAGCTTGAAGAAATTCCCAATAATTCTCTGCAAATGGACCCAAATGAGTGGGCAGCTGCATTTACTTCTTGACTTTTAACAGCACCTAAATAGCTGGATAGATAAATCAGTACGCCATCTGCTCTAAATATGTTAAATTCAGAATAAACCTCTCAGGTGGAATTCCTGTATTAAGAAGCTGTTGGTCCAAGAGGCTCTTGTCAGACCAGTGATAATGACACCTGCATGGGATGTTAGTGATCTTAGGTTCAAGTCCCAACTACAAGCTAAATATAATATTTTCTGGCCCACAAACTCAGTTAACCTAGTTCTAACCTATGAAACTATGAACCTATAAAATAAGAAAATAATGAAAACTTGTAAGATCTTCCTATCCTCTGCTTCAAGAATGCACTGACATATATCAGCAAGGAATTTAAGAGCACTATTAAAAATGTAAAGCAGAGTATTACCTTAAGGTCACTGTAGGTATGAAAGGAACTACTGATATTTCTTCAGTTATGTCAAGAAATTAAGGAATAATGCCCAACAAAGTACTGAAATCATCCATAATAATATTACACATTCTTTATCTATAGTAATAACAATAATATCACACAGTCTGATTGCAATGATATAGCCAATATATTAGCAGGCAAATTTAATGCTAACTTTACCCCATCTAACCACATTTTTGCCCCCACTATTTCTGAAAGATTGGTTTCCTTTGAAGTTACCACAGAAATAAGTCTTAGAATCCCAGTCAAAAGCTAAAAATAATACTTACATGAGACCAGACAGCGTACTGGATTGAATTCTCACCAATGATATGTATGCAGTATTCAAATCTCTAGTTAAACTGTTCGACCTCAGCCTGTTCTCAGGGTTTGTGCCTTATGCTAGGAAATTAGCCACTGTCATTCCCCTATACAAGGATGGACAACCTACACACCCAGATAATAATAGGTCTTTCAGTCTCACCAGCCTTATATGCAAAGTTATGCAAACATATCATAGCTAAACTCATTTATACAAAGGAAACAAAACTGATCTAGACCCAAATCAATGTGATTTTCTGAAGCGTATAAAGTTCTTTCGAAAGGTTACATAGTCTGTGGACAGTGGTCATTCTGTAGAGTCTGTTTATCTTGAACTGGCCAAGGCTTTTGACACTATCCTCCATCATGGTTTCATTGAATATTGCTAGGTAAACGTAATGTAAGCCCCTGTGTAGTCCACTGGTTTGCAAATTTTCTGCCAAACAGATCTCAGTCTATGAAAGTTGTTAATACTCTCTCTCAACATAAAAATTTAACTAATGGGGTACCACAAGGATCAATGCTGGACCCTCTCCTGATTGACATTTATTCTGCAGACATCCAAGTCAATAGTGCATAAGTATGATTGAAGGAAGATGAGTGGCATTTGTAACAACTGCATATCAAGTAAAGTTGCAGAAAAAAAATGAAAGGAGTTAGGAAAAAACAAGAACCTGACAGGTATATTTATAGAATGACTGACAGAACTGTTCAACTGATCACAGAACAGATCCTGGAGAATATAAAGGAAGACAATAGTGGTAACACTTGTTAGAAGTGACATGGGAAACTACAATACTATAATCCTGATCTGAGCACTAGGAGCATTCATGGAGAAGGTACCAAGAGAAAGGCTGTTTTGTTTAGTGTAATATAACACTCTAAAGATAAGTAGAAATGGTTCAACATTGCCGATAATGGAAAGCTGGTCAGTGTTGTATACCTTGATGCCAGTAAAGCCTTTGACTCAGTCCCTTGTAGAATATGGTAAGGCAAACATTTAAGGGATTTAAGAGTATGCTACATATAGTATCTAAATGAGTACAGGGGTACCTGGCCAGTGGAAAACAAAAGACAGTAGTCAGGGGATCCTGTCAGATGAAAAATGATTGGTTAGTGGGTTCCACAGTGGCTGTTCTTGAGGGCAGTGCTCTCTGACATTTGTATCAGACGTCGTCAAGGGCACTGGAAACATGATCAAACGAAAAGATATCATGAAGAATGGGATTATGGGATTTGTTGATCACTGCAAGTTGAACACTGCCATCCACTCATTTATTGACACTGAACAGCTACAGCAATGTAATATGTATATACCCAGTATACTTAAAATGGTATACCTGTCCTTCCAACAAGTCCAGTTTATGTCACAGATGAGGTTTACATTCTTAGAACAGGTATCTCTGGTGCTATTTTCAGGAAATCAATAATTGTTGGATCAGAGGATGCCTTGTAGACTAGGCATAGATCACCATACAGCAGTTTGTAGGAGACCAAGTACAGTGATAGGGCGATGAGATGGTCCACATAGGACTTGTTGCTTACTCCCCATATTCTTTTTGTGGGAACCCCATCAGTCTTTCAAGTTACTTCAAATCCCTGGTCAGGTATTTGCCAAAGGGTTCATTGTACTCAGTGATTGGCCAGATGAGATCCAAGTACAGCAGAGCAATGACTTCCCTGGACCTCGATGCCATGTTCTTACTTAGAAATTGTGTAAATACAAGATGATTTTCTCACCTCAGTAGATAAGTGGTATTCAAAGGTCAGGTTACTGTCAACATGCATTCCAAGATCCCTGACCACTGAATATACTTTTAGGGGCATATTATCAATGTGATAATTTCCAGGGATGGCCATCTTTCCCAAGGGTACGATTATGCAATTTTTTACATTGCATTTTAGTCAATGGCTCTGGCACTAATTGTATGACAGCATTAGGCCTTTTGAAGGGTACCTGTGTCTATTGAGGATTCAATGACCATGCCTAGTTTGTAGTTGTCTGCAAACTTGGCCAGCCAGAGGCCATTGGTGCTTCCCTTGACTTCATAAAAGTGGATGCCAAAAAGGGGATACCCCAACACTAATCCCTGTGGTACTCCGCTAGTGACTGGCCTGTTGGTGCAGGTGGATTCTCCTATCCTAAATTTTGTGTCCTATCAGCAAGCCACTTGGTTATCCATCAGGTGACATATGGGTTTATGCCAAATGTTGGAAGTTTATTTACAATGCCTGAGTGAGGTACTGTGTCAAACACCTTGGCCAAGTTGAGGTAGGCAGTTTGCACTATTTTGCCCTTGTCCATAGCTTAAGTGAACTTCTCAAAGTCCATAAGAATAAATAAGCATGACCTGCCTTTGATAAAACCAAACTGGATGGGGTTTAGTGTCTGTAGTTTTCCTATTCCATTGTTTATCAAATCCATGATCATTTTTTTCAATGGTCTTGGACATGAGACTGGTAATACTTGGTTACTGTGTGTGTTTCTGTGACACAAACTTGAAATGTAATCATTGCTTCCATAACTATTTAATTATTTTTACCTTAATCAGACATAGGTTCATATGTGTTTACTCAGCTAACAACTACAAGGGTGTTTTTAAGCCTAGCAGTGCATCCCAAATCTCTGACAAGTTCTGCTACCCTTGATAAGTGTAAGCAGGGGCTTGGGAGATGAAGCATTTACAAGCAGGGGCATGAGAGATGAACCATTTGTAGGTTGTCTGTGTCCATTAGAGACATAGATGCCAAGCCAGGAATGAATTACATGTTCCCCATTCAATTGTCCAAGTAACACTTGAATTGGGTTAGGGAGGAACTCTGCTTCACATGAATGGGGAGCCTATTCCAGAGATGGAGCAGTCTCTGGGATACATACCTGTCTGTCCAGCAGGTCCTGTTTATCTCACAGGTAAAGTTTAAGTCTTTTGAACAGGTCATTCTGGTGCTGCTTGTTTTTGGGATATGCAGGAGGTCCCTCAGAGTGGTCTGACAATGTGCTGTATGCCAGCCATAGATCTCCCCTCAACAGCCGGTAGGAGACAGAATACAGGCATAGGGCCTTGAGGCGGTCTGCATAGGAAATTTTACTTATACCCTATATTCTTTTAGTGAGCAACCTCTGTGAACATTCCATTTGTTACATATGCCAGGTTAGTAAGATACCAAAGGGAGCATTGTACTCAGTGATGGATCTGATAAATAATGAATACAGTGGAACAGTGACTTCCTTGGACCTAGATGCCATACCTTTGTTTATAAGTTTTTTTATTTTTATTTATTTATTTTATTTATTTTACATTTGTTTACCGGGATAGTCCAACTGGATACATGTCCATTTTCAACATAGGCCCGAGGAGAAAAGCTCCACATAGACAAACTTGCATAGATTATACAGAAGTTAGCAAACAATTATAAAAACAAAATGATTATATGCAATGGCTTAGTAGTGTTCCCTAGTAGGGACTCACAGTTCTCATGGACAGACACAATTAAAAGTAAGAGAGATCAGATTGGAAGCAGAGCTTGGTGATGTAGTTACAAGTTATGATAATTACAGAATATGCTTTCAGTTTATAACTTAATCAGGGTTGGTACATGGACATAGCCAATTCACTTTAAGATACTGTTTTTGAGGGGGTTTTTTTGAGACTTTTGGAGGATTACAGGGTTATGTAGTTTGGCAATGAATTCCAGGTTTTGCCAATGAAGCTGGCAAACAGGGATTCACCAGCAGAGTTATTAGCTTTGTGGGTTTGGACCAGTAGTTTATCGGCTGACCATAGGGATCTCAGGTTGATATATGGCTTAATAATATTTTTAAGTGAGGTGGTATCCTCAGGGTGGTACAAAATTTTGTGTGCTATTAAGAGTTGATTGAATTGAATTAAGCTGGGCAGATCTAGCCATTCTAGTTGTTTAAGGTTCTGGCAGTGGTGGGTTCTATAGGTGGAACAAGTGGCGAATCTAGCAATATGATTGTAGCTATGGGACAACTTACCTAGTTTGGATTTGTTGAAGTTTGAGAGTACAGGCGAGGCATATAAAAGAGTAGAGAGTAGGTGTGATCAGGCGATTGCAGTCCTAGTCAGAGGGGTTAAAAATGTCTTGTTTCTATACGGTGATCCAAGCTTCTTATTGATTGTCTGTATGGTTTTGTTGACCTGTACGTCAAATTTGAGACTATTGTCTATGATAACCCCTAGCAGTTTGGTGTGATTATCTAGGGAAATAGTGGTACCATTGTTAGATGTGACAGAGAATGAAAGTGTGGTAGATCTACTAGTTGGGGAGAAGAGTAGAAGTTTAGTTTTATTGGGGTTCAGAAGTAGGCGTTGGTTGGTGAGCCAGTTCTCGATAGTGTTAAATGTATTTTGGGTTAAAGTTTGCAGTTCAGATGGGGAGGTGGCTGAGCAGATCAAAATGGAATCATCTGCATATTGAATGTAGGTAGCTTTAGGGACAACAGTGTTAAGGTTGTTAAAAAAATAGAGAAGAGTAGTGGACCTAGTATGGACCCTTGACAGACACCAATTGTGAGAGGTAGCTGGCTGGAGAGATTGCCCTGCCATAGTACTGCCTGTTGTCTACCAGTCAGGTAGGATTGGAACCACTGGATAGCAAGCTTGTTGAGGGAAATAGATTATAGTGAAAGAATGAGAAGTTCATGGTTGACCATGTCAAAGGCTTTTGATAGATCAAGAAAGAGGGAGGAGGTTAGCCTATTGTCATTCCTGTTTTGGTTTATGGCAGTAGTAAAGGAAAGGAGAGCTGAGGCGGTGCTGTGGTATGGCCTGAAGCCATGCTGAGAGTTGGATAGTAAGTTATTCTGTGTAAGGTATTGCATTAGTTGCTTGTGTACACATTTTTCCGTTATTTTGGCTAGTGTGGAAAAAATGGCAATGGGTCTATAGTTGGATATGTCTGAGGAGCTACCACATTTATGGAGTGGGATGGCATGAGATATTTTCCAGAGGGAGGGGATAGCATTTTTGGATAAGGTTCTGTTGATGAGGATAGATATGGGATATGCAATGGCATCTGCTGCTATTTGTAGGTACTCTGCAAGGAGGAGGTCAGCAGTGAGGGTGATAGGTTTTAGTTTTTTTAGAAGTGTTTTGATAAAACTAGTGGATATTGGTTGGAAGCTAAATTTGGGGTGATTATTGGGTAGATTAGGCGTGTGGTTTAAGCTAGAGGGGGTTAGTTGATTTGCTAGGGATTGGATTGTTTCAGTGAAAAAAGTTATTAAAGGTGCTAGCTATGGTCTCTGGGGAACTTTGGGTGTAGTTAGCCAGGGTTGGGGTGGTGGAATGACCTGGATAAAGTAGTTCATTTAAGCCTGCCCAGAACATTTGAGGGTTGTTATGGTGTTTTTGTGGGAGATTTTGGTAGAAGCTTTTTCTATCCAGTAAAATAGATTTTTTTGTATCATTCCTGAGTTGACGATATTATAGATGGTCAAGTGGGGCTTTAGTTGTTCTCCAGCTGGCCCAGGCTCTGTTTCTAGTTTTGATTTTAGCTTTGGTATCTTTTGTGACCCATGGTGCTGTATTTGATCTAGTTTTTATTGTACGTGCCGGAGCATGGGAATCAAGGATACTTAGGAATTTAGTGTTAACGTGATCTATGGCCTCCTCTAATGTTAGATTTTTTTGTTTTGACCAGTCAACTGCTTTTAATTCATTTTGGAATATAGCAGTATCAAAAGTTTTCCTGTTTCTAACTGTTTTATATTTGGGCTGATGAGGGTTTCCTGCCTTATGTTTTATGATATAGGTTAGACAATGGTCGCTGAGGTCATCAGGGAGAATACCAGCTGTGTACAGTTGGGGTTGGTTATTAACTAGGATCCAGTCTAGGATACATTCCCTGTTGGTTGATTTGTTTATCCTAGTGGGAGAGGTTATGGTCTGTTTAAACCCAGATAAGTGTATATGGGTGAGGGGGATGTCGGAGGAGTAGGGGTGCCAGTCGGTGTTAAAGTCACCAAGAACTATGGTTACTTGGGCATAGGTAGTGGATAACCAGTAAAGGATATCTTCTAGGGTATTTAGGTTGTTGCCTGGCAGAATGTATGCACAGACGATGTTCAAGTGCTTGTTTTGGTTAATCTGTAGCTTGGTTATGAGGAGTTCCGCGTTATTGAATTGGGGAGGTTGAATGGTGTCTCTATTAACGGTTAGAGTATTTTTGTAAAGGACTGCTATCCCACCTCCTTTTCTTGTAGCACAGTCTAACTGGTGAATATTGTATCCTGGAGGTAGTATCTCATTGTCAGTAGTACTGGGTTTTAGCCAGGTTTCCGTAAGACACATAATGTCCGAGGAGTGGGTTGCTAGGAGGGTGTGTAGGTTGGGAATCCTATTGTTAATACTTCTAATATGTAGGTGAAATGCTAGGAGGGAACTAGTGGGAGTATACATGGGTAGCTTGACTGTGAGGGTTGTGGTAGGGGAGTGGGGGTTATAGGGTGTGGGTGGGCCTGGGTTGGGATGAATTCTCCATGTGTTATAAAGTTATAGTGACAGGATATTCTGATCTTTAGGAGTTTGTTTATAGGTTTTATTTAGTCTTTGTCTTTAGGATTATGTTTTGTGGCTGTACAGGGGTGGTATTTTATAGAGGGTGGTATATTCGGTGTTCTGGGGATGGTAAAGTGTTTGGTGTTATGTGTGAAGTCATGGGTGTCTGTTTGACCATTTGAATAGTGAATACCACAGTCAGGTGTTTGTAGGCAGTGAGATGGTAAAATAGAAACAGTATATGCATTAGGGTAATTAGCATTTTTTTTTTGCTTGTTTGCATTTTGTAAGGGGGATGGGCCAAATTTTGATGGCTGACTGTGCTAACAGGATGTGGAAGAATGGGAGAGAAGGAAATGGGTTAAGGGGGAGGGTTGTTCAATTATGTGTGAAATGCTGATTGGTACTTAGCAGGATCTGGTTTAAATTTAGCACTAGTGGGGGCGGGTAGAATTTGGGGGCAGGGAGGGGATCAAAGCAGGGCTAACACTGACTCTGAGAGTTACCTTGGACTTTTAGTTTGTATGATTGTATGTAAGCAATGTTTTTGGCTGTACATTAATTTGTTTTAGGCTTTTGGTTTGTATGATTGTATGTAAGCAATGTTTTTGGCTGTACATTAATTTGTTTTATTGTTTTTTTTATTTTTACAGCAATTTCAGGCTAATTTTAATAGTTGGGCAACAGAGAATTATTTCCACACAACCAGAGACACATGATGGTCAAAGGAAAGATTACTGTCTATGTGTGCCCAAGTCCCTGACTACTGGGTCAACTGTAAGGTGTGTGTTTTCAATATGATAGTTACCAGGGATGGATGACTTCCTGAAGGATGCTCTTATACATTTCTTGGCATTTAGTTTTAGTCCATGGCTCTGACATAAGTTGTTTGTCTATATTAGCCCTTCCAGGAGAACATTTGTGTCAGGGTGGGATTCAGTGACAGCTCCTAATTTGCAAACATCTGCAGATTTAGTCAGCCAGAGATCATTGACATTGGCATTGACTTCACAGAAGTAAATGCCAAAAAGAAGTGTTCCAAGGACCAATCCCTGAGGAGACTTCATTTGTCACAGGCATCTTTCTAGAGGTGGACTCCCCAATTCTAACTTCTTGGGTCCTGTCTGTGAGCTAGTAAGCTGTTCACTGGGTGACATACATGCTTCTGCCTAACCTCTTGAGTTTGTCAACAATGCCCGAGTGGGGTACTTTGTCAAATGACTTGGCCAGGTCAAGGTAGACAGTGTGAGCCATTTTGCCTTCGTCCATTCCATTGGTGACCTTCTCAAAGTACACCAGATTGAGTAGGCATGACCTGCCCTTAATGAAACCAAACTGGGTTGGGTCCAGTGTCTGTAGGTTTACTATATCATTATTGATCATTTCCATGATCATTTTCATGATAATTCTTTCCATGGCTTTGCATAAAAAACTAGTGAGACTTATGAGTCTGTAGTTTCTAGGGTTTTTAGTTGGCCCACCTTTGTGCAGAAGGATGGCTGTTGCTGTTCTCCATTCATGAGGCACAAAGCCTGTTTGAAGGCTACAGCTAAATATCAATTCCAGAGGGCCTGGTAGGTCATGTTTCATGCTATTTAGAAGGCATCCTGGGATATTGTCTGGGCCCATTGATGCAGTGTACATCTAAGGTGTACACAGTCAAGCATGGGGATATAACTGCTGAGTAAAAGGGTTATCTGTAGATGAGAATGGCTGACTTTGGCTGTCATGATCAAGTTAATCATTATTCTGGCTTTGCAGCATTACTGTGATGTTTTTTATCACAATGTGACATTTGAGGTTTGCACATTCAAGTGGCTGTAACTGATAGGTATGGACTTTGGTGTATATACTGACAGAAGTTTGAATGATCTTAAGTCACAAAGGTAATGTCAAAACAACACAAGCTTTTATGAGTGGGCCAAAAAAAAGTGTGCATTTGGTAGGCATAGTTTGAAAACTGCCCAAAGTACACTTAATCCACCACTGTTTGCACACATCTTCAGTGCTGTGTCTATAGATTTAAAGTTTTGTAACTGATTTCTGAAGAAGCTTAGTATGAAAGGTTATTTTTTTTCTTGCATGTGTGTTGCAGAGGGTAGGAGTGATGTTAGCATCAGTACTGATAACCAGTTTGTCTGGGAAGTTTTCATACAGTAGTTGTAATAAGTATTTGCATCCCTCACACATGGACTCATCCTATGGTAATAAATTATAGTCAATAATTAAGTAGCAATTTATACACTTCCTCATGGTATTTTGTGCTAGAAGAAAGGCAACAGATAAGGCAAAAACATAATAAGGACTCATGTTTGATATAGAAATATCATGTGACATAAGTTATATGATTTAACTGAATTTGATTACCCTTGCTCTGTCTAGAAGAGGGAGCTCTATGATATATAAATGGATGGTGAAGCAGTGCAAACAGTGCTACATAGAATACAGGACAATGCAATAGCTGTATAACATATATGGAAACAGTAAAAACAATTATATGATAGTGCTACCCGGTACAATATAGCACTACACACTACAATATGATACTGTAGAATAGTATGCTACAGTGACATTCATGTAAATTAATACAAGCACAACCCAGTACAGCTCAAAACAGTACAGCATGGTCATGGTGCAGTATAGTATATAAGGGTCAAGTGAACAGCAGCACAATGTGGTACACTATGTAAGGATCAAGTGAACAGCAGCACAGAGTGGTACACTATGTAAGGATCAAGTGAATAGCAGCACAGTGTGCTGCACTATGTAAGGATCAAGTGAACAGCAGCACAGTGTAGTACACTATGTAAGGATCAAGTAAACAGCAGCACAGAGTGGTACACTATGTAAGGCTCAAGTGAACAGCAGCACAGTGTGATGCACTATGTAAGGATCAAGTGAACAGCAGCACATTGTAGTACACTATGTCAGGATCAAGTGAACAGCAGTACAATGTGGTGCACTCTGTAAGGATCAATTGAAAAGCAGCACAGTGTGGTACACTATGTAAGGATTGAGTGAACAGCAGCACAGTGTGGTACACTATGTAAGGACTGAGTGAACAGCAGCACAGTGTAGTACACTATGTCAGGATCAAGTGAACAGCAGCACAGTGTGGTACACTATGTAAGGATTGAGTGAACAGCAGCACAGAGTGGTACACTATGTAAGGATCAAGTGAACAGCAGCACAGTGTGCTACACTATGTAAAGATTAAGTGAACAGCAGCACATTGTAGTACACAATGTCAGGATCAAGTGAACAGCAGCACAATGTGGTACACTATGTATCAAGTGAACAGCAGCACAGTGTGGTACACTATGTAAGGATTGAGTGAGCAGCAGCACAGTGTAGTACACTATGTAAAGATTGAGTGAACAGCAGCACAGTGTAGTACACTATGTCAGGATCAAGTGAACAGCAGCACAGTGTGGTACACTATGTAAGAATTGAGTGAACAGCAGCACAGTGTGGTACACTATGTAAGGATTGAGTGAACAGCAGCACAGTGTAGTACACTATGTACGGACTGAGTGAACATCAGCACAGTGTAGTACATTATGTAAGGACTGAGTGAACAGTAGCACAGTGTGGTACACTATGTAAGGGTTGAGTGAACAGCAGCACAGTGTAGTACACTATGTCAGGATCAAGTGAACAGCAGCACAGTGTGGTACACTATGTAAGGATTGAGTGAACAGCAGCACATTGTGGTACACTATGTACGGACTGAGTGAACAGCAGCACAGTGTGGTACACTATGTAAGGATTGAGTGAACAGCAGCACAGTGTAGTACACTATGTCAGGATCAAGTAAATAGCAACACAGTGGGGTACAGTGTATAAGCAGTGTGGTACACTATGTAAAAATTGAGTAAACAGCAGCACAGTGTGGTACACTATGTAAGGACTGAGTGAACAGTAGCACAGTGTGGTTCACTATGCAAGGATTTAGTGAACAGCAGCACAGTGTAGTACACTATGTCAGGATCAAGTGAACAGCAGCACAGTGTAGTACACTATGAAAAATTGTCTTTTGCACTGGACTTGCTATTTGGAAGAAGTCATGGTCAGGTTTCAGGATACTCCCAATTCCCCAAATGGCTGCCATATAGCTGCAGTTTGTGCCAGTTGAAAAAACGGTCACCTCAATGTGATCATAAGTTGCAGAATGGAAAACTGCATTATTGTTCAAACTTCTTGCAGACTATTAGAGCAGATAAGGTATCATCTACTGACTCTAACGTTCTGTTGAGAGTCTTCAGAACTCATGGAGAATGACTAAGATAGATGAAGTAGTGAAATTAGGAAGTAGGGTTTTCTGATATGAACTGAATTAATCAAATGATATTGGTCTTCTTCTAGACAGGGGCTTTTTATAACAACCATGATGTCTGAACTAAATTGTTCTTGATACCAGAGCACATTTGGCCATAGGTCAGTGGCTGACCCTTTAGTCATGTCATCTGACATGAGGCTGAATACTGTGCAAACTCACATCAAGAGACATGCCAAGCTGTCAGCTGGTCACCACATGTGTTGAGTTATGTCAAATAGCTGTGCAAACCCAAGAAATGTATCCATGTATTGACTGTGTCTTGAGAACGTGTGCATTACAAGTTCAACTCCATCCTCTGAAGAAGATTCTTCTTAGTACATGCAGAGATTGAGAAAGTGGAGTCTGAATGGACATTGTTTAGCATCTCAATAATTCAACCAGTAGCAAGAAGTTGTGGCCAAAATGTGATAATTGCTTATAACAGCAGTTAGCATAGGATATGATTCCTTGGTGTGCAAAAAATTGACAAGGCCATCAAAATTAAAGAAAGAAACCTGATGTGCAATGACAGAAGGGTGATTTTCAAACCTGACTGAGGGGTACCTAGCAGCCAAAAATGGCAGCAGATGTTGTGGTCAGCAAAGCAAACATCCATGTATGTCAGGAGTGTAGTGTGGAAGAACTCAAAGAGTGTCTGAAAAAAAATCCTTATTTTCAAAAAATGCAGGAAATTCTAATTTTGACTGGTGACATTGATTAGAGGTATAAGGAATACTCTAAAGCTCTTGAACCTTGTGGATATGCCCTCCTTTGAAGAAGCAGTGCCAAGACAATTAGTAGGATTAAGAACATTTCTATTGATGAGGTCACTGCAGAAATTCCATTTCAGAAGGGCAGAAGGAATCCATGAAATTCATCCAGAAATGCTGAAGATACTGGATATTGCACAAGTATCTTGATTATTGTGCATTTTGACTGTTACATGGGGGGCAATACCCCTTCACTGGAAAACTGGAGTTGTGATATTCATTTTAAAACAGAAGACAGAAGGTATGTTCCTGTTTTAGAGTGATTATGCTTCATTGCTTCCCTAAGAAAGCCCATACCAGGATGCTAGAAAGGAGACTGTATCTGAAAGGTGAACTTCTAAATTAGGAAAAAAGGTGTGGGTTCCATGTTAGTGATGGAACTGTGGTTCATCGCTTTGTAACTTACACAGGTAATTAAGGTGGAACAGAAGCTTTCCAGTATACCCTACAAGTGTTTTGTGAACCTGGGAATACATTTTCCCATGTACCCCCTGAATATTAGTAAGAAAATATATCTAGCTGATGCACAAGGGAGGAACATGAATTTTTACAAAGAGAAAAATAATACAAGAAAAAGGGATTTTGGATGAGGTAAACAAGGAGGATGTCTCATGTCTGATAAATAATAATGGGGAAAAGAAAATTAATATTTTGATTTTGAGAACTCAATTTTAAAACAGGCAACAAAGAAAGTGTCAGATTTAAATCCACTTTGAATAAGTATCCTCTGTACCTGATTTGAAATTAGATGATGATCCAAATGTGAATAAAATGGTGGCAGACAAGGTAGGGTATAGTCATTTAGTTCTGCATGTTGGTACAAATGATTTAAGAAAAACACCACTGAATGTAACTTTTAGAAAAAAACATAAAATATCAGTTTCCTTTGGTGAACATTCCTTCGATAAGATACTCAGACTACTGTTATTCTGGGGCACTGTTTTTAATACTCGGATTAGACAGTTTGGATTAATCTACAATACCACAGTGTTGAAATACTGGGGAGATTGTATTTATGATGAAAGAATGTTCAGCTGGATAAATTACATTTAAGCCATTATGGGATTCGATCCTTATCAGGTTGAATATTAGATCATAGTACCCCTTTTTTAGGACATGAAAAAAGATTGGATCTAGACTAAAGGGATTTAATAATATTTGAAGATGCAATTTTTGCACTGCCCAAAGCCTGGGCAATACACTTGAACTATATTTATTATCAGTTAATGAAAATTAGATTTTGTAGCAGTTACTGAGGTTTGGTCTCTTCCTGATATTGGCTTCCCTAACTACAATTTTTACATGTGTAGTAGAGAAGAAAAATGTGGTGTGGTTCTATTATGTTTTTAGTTCATAGTTCTATATCATCAGCATTAGTTTTTTCAGATAAGTCTGAAATATTAGTTGTTGAACTTTTTCTAAGTTCAAGTACAGTTGGATTTGTTTGATATAGTAAACCAAATATGGTTAAGAAGGTACATAAAGAGCTTCTTGCCATGATAGATGGGTTTCTAGACCCCAAGAGAGTTTTTTAAGGAGATTTCAATTACCCTGCTATAAATTGGGGATGATTGTAGTACATCAAATCTATATGCAAGGCAGTTCTTGGACATTCTAGGTTATAATCATTTAATACCACTTGTGAATGAGAAAACAAGAGGCAATATTATCTTAGACTTAGTGGCCTCTAACATTTCAGTGATTATTAATGATTTAAATTTAGAGCCCCCAGTAGGAAAATCTGATCACTGTTCTATTGAGTTTTTCCTTAAGTAGTTTAAGACCTACTTATCATATCATTAAAAGATTCAATTTTAAGAAATTGAACTACGATAACATCACCAAGAAAATCCAGCAGGTAAATTACAGTTCTTGCTTAATAAAAAATAAAGATTATGGTTATGGTTAAATCCAACACATTTTTCAAAAGGGAGTGGCTATTACTTTTAACACATGTAAAAAAATAAATAAACTGAAATTACCCAGACAATGGAGTAGAAAAGTTATGAAATTATATAAGAAGAGAAAAATGTGTTATTATTTATTCAAAAGTTATTCCACAGCTCACAATAAGACTAAATTAAATGAAGATTCAAAGTAGGTTCAGAACTGCTTAAAAACTGAAAACATCCTGTATGAAAGAAATGTATTTACAGCAAAACAAACAAACAACAAATAAATAAATAAAAAACATATTATAGCTATATTAATTAATTTAGGAAAAAAAGAAAATTGATTACATAAATTGAATATAATAATGAAGTTAAAATTGAAATAGGCAGGATCGTTGAAAAATGTAATGATATATTTCATAGCATAGATGATAAGAAAGGAAATGTGGATGATTTAATAAATAGCAAGTGTTGGTTGCATATACCCTGAAATAACATTATCCATAATACCATATTTATTTAAGATACTTAGAAATGATACAACAATGGGTTTTGATCATATACCAGATATTTTGATTAAAAGATTAGAAGGTTTGGAGACTTTCAAGATGGCTGCACACCAATCAACAGCTTAATTTCAGCTCTCCCAGTGTGAAAAACAAAACCTAGAAATAAAAGTTAGTAATTCTGCTGGCTTGAGTAAAATTCCATTACTGACTAGTAAGTACACTGCCTGGATGCTAGCAAAGAAGAAATTTAAGAGAACCTGAATAAAATCAACTAGAAAAGGTGATGAGAACACTCTGACTTGGAAGAATCCTGCAGCTGCTCAGTAAAGCAGTTCAAGCCCCAGCTTTGGTACAGGAGGTGGTGTCCAGTAATTTACAGGAAAAATAAATCAAATGGACTCAGAAATGGTTAACATAAATGAAGCATTGAATGAGGATATGAAGTCAAATGACAAATGTCTTGGAATATAGAAGACATTTAGCTAGCTATTCCGATGAGTTGATAAAAACTGCAAAAATCATAGGTTGAAATGAAAAAGGCTAAGTGAGTACGAGACTGCTTAAGAAGAGCTGCTTGAAAAAATGGTACAGTTAGACAACAGAGCATGCAGACAAAACCTGAGATTTTCTTCTGTACCTGAAAAACTAGAAGGAACAGATTGTATTAATTTAATGAAAGCACAAATAAGCAAATGGACTGGTATTCCACATCAGGATTTGTTAATTAAAAGGGCTCCAAACCCGCTCATGAGAAAGCAGTCAAGATCTGTATTAGTAAAGATGCAATCATACCTGCAGAAAGTGTATATCCTGACAAAACTCTGGCAGAAAGACAAAGTATTAAAAATTGAAGACAGTAGAGTGTTTGGAGAAAATGAGTGTTCATTGTGCACCAGAAAGAAGAGAATAAATTTTATCCCAGCTTTTCGGGGAATGTTTAGAGGCAGATGTGAGACTTAAGCTGCTATAACCAGCTTCAGAATACTTTTTCCTGGAGGATCAAAGCCTATTCTGATGCAGAACAGGCTAAGGAGGAAAAACAAAAGCTTATCCAACAGAAAGCGAGCCATCAACAGAAGGGCGCACTGATTCTTATTCTTCTGACATTTAAGAACATATAAATATTTTGCTAGTGAAGCCTTTCCCAATATTCCAAAGAAAAAGGTTTGAAAAACAAAGAAAAGCACAAGAGGTAACTAGAAGAATTGGGAGTATCATAGACTTGAACCAGAGTCTGGTGTTGAGAGATGGAGATGAACAGGAAGACCAGCAACACTGACATTTATGAATAAATGTGAGATTATAAAGCATCAGTCACATTTATGTAATATGGCTTTGCAAGAAAAAGTGGCTGAGGTGATTTTACTTTTGATGACATTGTAAAACTCGTGGGTAAACTGTAAAGTATAAGCCCCATCTTATGTCATTAATGTTTAGCGGGACATTAAAAGAAAATAAATAACTGTAAATAAAACAATTTTTGTTCTTAATAGTATTTGTACAAACATTTAATAATATAAACCACGTTATATAGTAAAGCAGATTTGTATACTATATAGTCTGGGGTATCTTAAATATGGGGGTGAGTGTGATGCTTTTCACTGATTGTTGTATGTGATAAAGTTATTAAAGTAAACAAGCATTTTTTTTTAGTTTTGAGAAATATAGGTATTACAATGTAAAAAAAAAGAGAAGAAAGGCTGTAATCTTGGGCTGTTGGGTTTGGGGATGAGGTGTAAAAGTGCACTGATTATATTATATGTAGAGCTGTTTTCTCTTATTTTTGCATAGGTGAATGCCTGGATTAGTGCCCTTGATGTATTTTAAAGACAAGTGTTTTCTATAAGCAACCAGGCTTGAAAAACAAGACAGAATGATGAATATCATAAGAAGTACTACATTTCCTGCATATACAATGATATTAGCTTGGTTTTTTTTTCATTAGCAAATGTTCAGTAGGATTAAAGATGTCTGCAGCTGAAAGCAGTTGTACTTTCTGTTCTTATGTTTCTATGGAGATGAGATTTCTGAAGGTGCAAGCAATTAATATTGAGAGTTCTGAGCATTATTTACTGAGGGAAATGTAAAATTTAAAAGTTGAAGTGCAAGCAGTACAGTAAAAAACAACATTTGAAATTATTTGACATGAGGTGCTCTGGTTTCCTTCCACACTCCAAAGACATGTAGCAGTGGACTGGACACTCTAAACTAGTCCTAGGAGCAAGTGTGTGTGAGTGAGTTTTATGTATGAACTGCTGTTGCAGGGCTAACCACCCAGTGGTGTAAACCTTGGCTCAAGATGATTGTCACTGTTGAAGTGACACCCTGATCCTATGAACAAAAAAATGGGAAAAGGGGTTGAGGATGAATGAATGGATGGAATAAGACATAACAGCTTCCCTATCAGCTGTAATACTTTAATGCATTTAATAGAACCGTGTATAATTTAGTTTTATTTAAAGATAGCCAGTGTACTGTTTCTTAAGGCTAAAAGTTCATGTTTTCTGAAAGCATTCAATCTGTTTTTCACATCTGAGAGTTGAATAGAGATATAGAAAGAGCAGACAGCAATAAATGTAAGTGGGAAAAATAGGCTATAACATGTGCTTTAGCAGATGTCACCTTAATTTTAGGTTAGGTAATGCTTGTGGGTACAGCTGTCAGTTGGGGGCAATTGTTCCTATCAGATGAGTTAAACATGGTTTTGTGTGTTTAAATTTAATAGGTTATGGGAGTGTTCTCAAAATGAATTTAATTTTTGCTTGAGGGTTTTCATTAAAGCAAAAAGTCTTGACAAATGTGACACAGGTTCAAATGGAGATGACAAGAAACAAGTGTAGAAAAGATCATGTACATGTAACACAAAAGTTGGAAATACACATTCAAAAAGCTGTCATATATAATAGGTAGGAACAATCATTTTTTTATCATAATGGGTATGCTGTCCATGTTATGTTGAAATGTAAATAGCCTTATAGGTATAAACAAAAAGATAAGAGCATTGGATTATATTAAGAAATGCAGAGTGCAAATAGCTGTCCTGCAGATCTGGAAATAAATGAGCATGTGAATTTGATAAAGCAAGGATTTCAGTATGGGTATTGAGCAGAATATCAGGGACAAAGGAAAGTAAATGAATACCAGTTAATAAAAAATAAGTAATACTAATTGCTAGAGGAGTTCCAATAGTGATAGAAGAGGGAAAAGATAATAAGGGTAGATTTGTGGTAGTAAGGGGTACTGGCAAGGGAGGAGGATTACACTGGCATGCATTTATATTCCACCAAAAAATGCTATTATGGAGCTTAAGAAAATGTTGGTTGAAATAATTTGCTTTCATCAAGGAATATTATTTATAGGTGGGGATTGCAATTTGATTTGCAACAGTGAGGATTTATCCAGGGGACCCAGAAAGGAAATTATACAACAGAGGGTAGGGTGGATTTCTGTAGAAATTTGTGAAAATATGTGGTATGGAAGACATCAACTCAGTAGTAAGAACTCAAAGGACATTTATATATTATTCCCAAAGGTACAATAACTGGGCTAGACTTGATAGAAATTATATTTCACAGGAGCATGTGCATTTAATTAAATGCTTTGACACACACAACCATTTTTGATCATGCAGCAATAAAAACAAAGATAAAATTAGACTAACAAAGTCAAAATTAGACACTGGTGCTTTCCCACAGAAGAATTTAAAGAATGGGTGGTGGAAATTATCTCAGAGTTATTAGGGACAACAGAAATTTCTTTAGAAGTTATAGCTAGTGGGTGGGTTAAAATGAAAATGGAATTTAAGCTAGGTAGAAATAAAAGAAAAAGAGATATGATTAATACGTAATATGAATTATTTAGAGGGATGATAAAGGTTAACAAATTGAAGAATAAGGGGACTCTCAGAACAAGAAGAGGTACAACTGCACAGTGCTAAAGAGACAATATGGGAGTATCTGGATAATATTCATGAGTTAGGAAAGATTGCTATTAAGCAACTGCTTTTTTATAATTGCGATGTCCCAACACTGGCCCAGTAATAAAGCAGATGCTATCCTCACCACTGACAACAGCTAGGGGATGTGCGCACTGGGGGATGACAAGTACATACACAGTAAAGTGCAATTTCCCTTAAGAGCAAACAGAGACCATAGTTAGTCTGGAGCATATTTCTCCCTCTTTCTCCAAATCCCCAATAAGACTTTCCACTTGCACAGTTATAGGGTTAAGATCTCAGCTGAAAGGCCAAGCCATGACCTCCAGAACCCTCTCTGTCCAACCAGTGCTTCATGTCCTTGCCCAAATAGCTCTCTCACACACACACACACACACACACACACACACACACACACACACACACACACACACCTGGGGAAGGCTGGCACAGGTTTACTAGCTATGCCCCCTTCTGCCAAGACTATAAGGTAGTTTATGTTGCCACCAACCCCTACTTATCAGCTACTATTAGGGCCTTACAAAGGGTGACCAATCCTACTGTGTTGTTGTTATTGTGTCTTTTGGCTTTTCCCAGTTAGGGGTCACCACAGCGGAACTACTGTCCGCTAACGATTGGCAGTAGATTTTTATGTACCGAACTGCCAGCCCTGACGCACAACCTTCAACGAAGGTACGCCCATTGACACATGTCTCCACACACAAGACGCTTTCTCTGAAAATCAAACAGGATAACGTCTTACTGTGAGGCGACAATGCTACCGCAGCACCACCACCGCAGTCTACCAATCCTACTGTGTAATGTTACTATTATCCAAATGGTAGTCTGACCAAGACTTGAAAGGCTATTTAGGAGTGACCGGTACAGTGTCACCAAACACATATGCAAGTACTCTAAGCTTAAATATGTCTCACAAATATCAGCCAGAAAGAAAGATTTAAATATATTTAATAATAAATAATAAAAGAATAAGACAATACTCAATAAATCAACACAGTAACTTCAGAGTTCAAAATCACAGGAAATATTTTAAAACAACATTGCAGGACAGTCTCAAATGAATACAGAGAACATCTAAACTAATCTTTACTATATTCCCATCTATATCTAAAAGATATACTATGCCCTAAATCTTACTTACAGCAAGGCAAGTGGAGAAGATGATGATGATGATGATGAGTGTATGTTTCCACGTAAAAGACAAAATACAAAATGCACAGTCTCTCTCTCTCTGAGAGAGTTCTTAAATTAAAATCAAATATTACTGCTAGGTTTGTTTGGATGACATCACTTTTTGCCACCTGACTTAAGTTCCCAAGCTAAACCAGAAACTAACAGAATTTAACATCTCTGCATTAAAAATACATATCTCTCAGATGTTTGCTCATATCTTGGAAGTCATAAAACAATAAAACACTTTTAGATTTTAGACCTAGTAACAAGATAATACAAAAAACTTCTAGCTCTAGACATTGTGTCTACTACACTGAAACTGAAAGATAACTTTTCTTGTTTATGGCCCAGCTATAAAGTAACTTAACCTCAACTATTCTTAAGTTTGCAAGTTTACCATTTTATGTTCTAGTTTCTACTTGTTAAAACATACATTTGCACAGTTATATAGTTTATATGCATTTCTGTTCTAAGTCAGCAGGGCATGCTGTGGTTACATTTTAGCTCAGTACATAACATACAGTTCTCTATAAATCATATCAATATTCACAAATGACATAGAATTATTTACAAAATTCCAGATAGCTGGGCTGTCAATGTCACAATAACGCCACATCGAAAAGGCTTTTAGCACAACAACTTACGCAACAAAAAGCAGAAAGCATTGTTGCCAAACTTAGGGAGCATATAACAAGAAAAATAACCTCAGCTCTTGTAGAGGTATTAGAGATATTTCAGAAATTTTATGAACATTTGTATACAGTAGAGAAATGTGGAAATCAAGAAAGAGCACAAATGGAAATATTTATGGAAGTCTTAAGTATGCTAAGATTAGAGTTACATGAGGCTCAACAGTTAACAGTTAAAATAGCAGGACATGAGATAAACACAATGATGTATAATCAATCTGCAGGAAAGTGTCTGGGAACAGATGGTATTCCTGTGGAAGTTTGGAAGTCAGGATGGAAGAAAGTGATAAAGATCTGGAAGATTTTGTTTTACATTATTTTAAAAGAAGGGGAAGCACCAACATCTTGGAAGAAAACTGATGTGGCTGTAATAAATAAAGACAGTAAAGGCCAATGAGACCTAACTTTGTGTAGACCCATTTCAATTTTAAACCACAATTATAAAGTGTTTGTGTTTATACTCGATAAAAGATTGGCAAAGGTGTGGCCAAAATTGATATATATGAATCAGTGTAGTTTTGTGGAAGGAAGACAAACATTTGACAACATTAAAATAACAATGATGATTCAGAGGGAAGCAGAATAGAAGAAAATACTACTGTTGGAAACATTTGCGTTCCCTGATACAATAATATGGCTATTTAGGAGGATATATGAAGGATCTGAGGCAAGAATTAAAGTGGGTAGGTTCCCCTCTGGTAAGTTATGTATGAAGAGAGGAATCATGCAGGGGTATCATCTTTCACGTTTTGTTATTTGCTCTATATTTAGAGCCATTAGCAAAGAAAATAAGGAACTCGGAAATTAAACGATATAATTGTTATGGTAATCAAGAAAAGATGGCTTTATTTGCCAACTATAATATTTTGTATCTAATAAATACAGAAAAGGACAACTCAGTGTTGTAGAACATTTTGAGACAGTTTCAAGTCTTTTTGGAATATAAAATTAATGAAGATAAAACAAAAGCTATAGCCATAAATGATGTACCCACACATGAACTGGTTCAACAATAGCCATATCTATGGGAACATGATAAGATGATATATTTAGGAGTATGGATTAAAAAGGCTTCTGTTATGGCAATGAATGATATATAGGAGGAGGCTAAACAAAAGATAAAAAACTGAGAAATTGGAAGCTCTTATTTATGGATATGGATAATAAGATACAAGCAGTGAAAATGGTTTAGTCCCTTTAGCTTTATAAACACCTCAGACATATGTTTATTAACTAGTGAATTTGTACACAGTAATTAATAAAGAGTTGAAGAAATGTATCTATAAGGAGAAGAGGGCAAGGGTTAAGTGGGTAAGTTGATTCTTCCAATAGAACATGGTGGTTTAGGATTACCTGATTTAAATGCATATTTTAAACCTAAATAATTAAGACTCATGTACATAACCCAATCAGAAAGTTATAATTCAAAGTGGAAAGGGATGATGATGAAATGGGGGGATTCAAGAAATAAGGATAGGGTAAGATTCTGGATGCAGATCCCTAAGAGGAATAACAACAGCCATACAGAATATTATATTCATAAAGTACCAGAACGTATTTTAAGCATTAAGCCAACTTTAGAATGGAGAAAAGAGATTTTTGCAGATAGGAATGATTGCAGGTAGGAATACAGAAAATAGGCAAGAGAGTGCTGGAACTTACTGGAGAAAACTGTCAAAGGAACCAATATTTTTGAAGCAAATAACTAGGGACAGGTAAAAGAGTGGGATGAGGACAAGAAGACATTTGTACTTAAGGTAAGAGACTGCCTTCACTAACAGAAATTGATATCAGAGTATAGGTAAAGAGAAAGGGATACGATATTGCCAAGTGAAAGACCTACTCTTGTAGAGTTTTTAGCTGAATCTAGGAAGAAGGTGCTGTTAAACAAGGGATGATTAGTACACTATATAACATATTGCACAATAACTATAAAAATCAATTAGAGGAGGTTAGAAAAGATTGGGAATACAGATTGGTTAAGTAATTCACAAGGGGACAATGTGAGGACATATGTATGGCTCCCAATTATTCAACAAATTCTAGAAGGTTTACAATTTTTGCTTGGAAGTGCATGAATAAGTGTTTTATACCCAAAGCAGACTCCAAAGAATGTTACCTCAGGTAGATGGCAAATACTGAAAGTGTGATGTGGAAGAAAGATGTAAATGGGAACGTATGCTTTGGAAGTGTAATGAATTGCATATTTAAAAATTTCCTACAGAGTACTCTTTCAGACATATTGTGTGAACACATGAGTGTAATTAAGGAAATGATTATTTTGGGCTATGACACAAGATCTGAATTGCATAGGCATAATAAGGCCTTGTTAAGTTCTGGTGGCTGCCAAAAAAGCTATTACTAGAAAATGGAACTCAAAGTCTAAACCAACTTTATTTGAAGTATTAAATATTGTAACAGAGTTAAAAGAACTGGAAGTGGGATTACAGGGAAAGGGAAGGAGCAAATGACATAGAAATAAATGGAAATTCTAGGAACAATACAAACAGAATAATGTTCTGGAGGAGGAGTGAGGTTTAATAGAAGGCATACATTGAGCAGTTTATGTAATGTTGGACTGAGGATAGGTATAAAAAATAGCATGTGATATATAATTTATGTAACTGGAAACATGTTAATATGGTTTGTTTTCTTTTATATTAATGTATGTTTGCCTGTGTCTTTAGTGATAATTTAATAAAGGTGTTAAAGATTTGCTACTTCCCATATTCCTAAAACTTTTTAGCATACTTTGTTTAATGGAGTAGTACCAAAATTACGAAGATATCAAATATCATGCCTATTTTTAAGAAAGGAAAAGTCTCCAGTATTAATCATTATAGACCAGTGAGTCTTATTTGTATTATCTGTGTTATTTGAAAATGTTTTAAGAGATGTATTATCCAGTTGACACAAAAAGAAAATAAACACCCTGAGTTGTAGATATCCATCAACATGGGGGTTTTGGGGAAGGTTGGCTTTAACTAACCTGACTGATTTTCATAAACAAGTAAAAATAGTTCTTGATGATGTTTTCTCCTGTGGTGGTATTTATCTGGACTTGGCTAAAACATTGGATTCATTATGGTATTCCTCCAGGGTCTACTTTAGATCACCGAAAATTTAAATTCTCGAGCACTCACATGAGCGAAAATGCAAATATTCGATATTCATTTTTTGGATCACAGTACAGTGGAGATTGGGATATTTGCCCTTTCCTCACTGTAGTGTGATCTTGGAGTATAGCAATTTTGAGTACCTGCATATTCGCTCATGTGAGCGCTTGAGATTTTAAGTTTTCGGCTATATAATATAGACCCTTCCTCCACAGAAGGGGTCACAACATTAGACAGGATGAAATTATGGTGAAGGATAACACAAGGGGGTATTAGACAGCAACATTAGACAGGATGGGATTATGGTGATGGGTAACACAAGGGGACACAACATTAGACAGGTGGTATTATGGTGATTGGTTACATGAGGAGGCACAACATTAGACAGGATGGGATTATGGTGACTGGTTGCACAAGGAGGCACAACTTAAGACAGTATAGAATTATGGTGATTAGTAACACAAGGTGGCATTCCTTTATAGAAAGGAAATCAAAACATGTAAAACAGACAATGACTGGTAGTTTGGCACTGCTAAGGCAAATAGTGTGATTGAAAATTACAGGAGACAAAGTAGAGGAAATGTACCTTTACAAAATCACTGGGTGAATAGGCGCTGTAAGTTTTATATTGCTTGAGATAGTGAGTGCATTGATTAAACTGGAGCCATCTGTTATTGTTTTCTACATTTCTCTGCTTTAATTCTTCATATTGATCTAATTAACTGGTGTGAGAAGGCTTTCATAATACTGTCTTACTTTCTAAAGTGGTTTTGCAATCAATAGCCTAGTAATAATCTATGAATCTGCTTTGGAGTATACAGTCATGTGTCTGGTAGGGGGTTCCAGTGTGTAGGACGTGAGACATTTCCTTATCAGCTACAAACACTGAAACCAAAAGGCCGCAGCACCACTAAACCATATAATGATGCAGACAAAAGGAAGAAATGCTACAGCATTACACGTTGAACAGAAAACTAGCACATTGTGACGATCTGTAATGAAAGCTTCCCAGGTGTTTCCTAACAGTAGAGACAGCCATGGTAGAATAGTGATCATTGTAGATGTATAAACCATAGGGGAGAAAGACACACAGTATGCAAGCATACCTCAAACTGTCCAGATTTCTGCAGAATGTCCAAATGTTTGCTTCATAGAAGTGGTTTGCACAGAAAACAATTGTGGATGTCTGCTAAACAGTGAGGAATGGCATCCCCAAATAAGGGCATCCCTATGAGCTGCAAACCCACTACAAATGCTTGCCAATACAATGCCCACTATTTTAGCCATAGTCTAAGTGTTTAGCAGCAATATTTAAAAACTGTCCATAGATGTGGCCCTTTGTCTCCCCATTATTAAAGATATGTGCAAAGCATGCCTCTCAACTGTACAGATCATCGCAGAATATCTTGATTTTTGCCAAATATATTTGGTCTGATTTTCATAAAATTGTGGTTGTCTAACAAATTGGTAAATCATTGAGGGTTAAGTCAGTAAATAACAGACATCTTTGCCTATTATTCTATCAACTTTCTAAGTTTGTAAGAGCAGTGTATTTAAAGTGTCCCTATTTTTTGGAACCTTTGTCAATGCATTATTTATGGCTTTGTCCAGTTTTTTATTTTTTTTGTTCGAGGGCGGCCACGGTGGTAGGGCATCCATGGTGGTGCAGCAGTTAATGTTGCCACCTCACAGCAAGAGGTTTTCCGGTTCGATCCTCAGCTGGGGTGCCTTCTGTGTGGCGTCTGCATGTCCTCCCTGTGGTCGCGTGGGTTTCCTCCGGGTGCTCTGGTTTCCACCCACATCCCAAAGACATGCTGTAGGTGGATTGGACACACTAAATTGGCCATAGGCATGAGTGCATGCATGTGTGTGCCTTCTGTGGAAGGTTGGGCGCCAGGCTGGTAACTCGACACCGTAAAACTCCACTGCCAGTCATGAGCGGATAGTGATCTGCTGTGGCGACCCCTAACCGGGAAAAGGCGAAAGAAGAAGTCCAGCTTTTTGTTCTAAAAAGTTGAGAAGTATGGTGTAAAGAGGTTGAGAGAAATGCATACAATGTAGGGAAGCTAGGCATTAGCTAGGCCAAAGTTGAAGAACCCCACCTAAAAACTGTGGGAATATGTCACCGATAACACATTTAGTGGCATGCTTGTATGGCAGAATAGGAAGCATATAACACTATAAATATTTGGTATGTGCTCCCCATCCTGCTTTGCAAGCAGTATAGGAAGCACATACCAGAATGTATATTAAGTATAGTGACTGCAATCCCCTCTGGCATGCCAGAACACAGCAAGTGGTATAAGGAAGAAAACAAGTCTGGCCAGTACACAGCTGTACAGTCTACATGACACTACAAATGTAGAATCGGAAAAACATATTACATATGGCAAACAAATGATTAATATCCCATCTCACCTTCCAAGGTAGACTGTAGTGAAGTGGGGCAGCTGTCAGAATCATAGGTGCAGATAGGGAAAACACATATGTAGAGGCAGTCATGCAGAAAAGGGTGCTATACAGGGAAATGTCCCTAAGTAAACTCTGTATCTGGAAATGAGATTGGGCAATGTACTCTGACTGGTCAAGACAGACAGCAGGCTGTTAAAGGGGGAACTGTTCACTAAAGGCAGTGTCATTAGTGTATTCATCCAGCTCAGACACCTACAGTTTTGTACATCTGTGAATATTGTAGTGCTGTTCACTTTGGAAATACAGCATATCTAAATGAGTTCTAGCAAGGGACATTACAGCAGCAAGGTGGAGTACACAGAGCAACAGACAGCCCTTTGTGATGGACAGTGGTCGTAAGCCACTGTGTATGTTAGCAGACATAGCAAGCTACTACAGAAACTATATTGCACAAGGTGACATACTTCCTGATTCCCACAGCCACAGAGCAGCTTATACCTGTTATCATCGGCATCCAGTTGCCCAGCCTTGCTAAAGTGTAGAACATGGATGCTGAACAGCCCACTACAAGTATTGCTGACATGATGGATATTGCATATGAGTACAGACTACATCAGCCTGGCAGCAGATATTGTACAGTGCCCAGGCAGTGCAGCAAGCCAATGCTAGTGATAGAGGGATACCTATATCATTTAGAGTGTGAGGTGTTATCCAAATGATACTGGGCATGTACTGAGTGGAGGATAAAGGCCTGCAGAGGGCGAGCTATCACTGTTCACCATGCAGAGTGGGAAGAACTGCAGAAATCCTTGCCACACCAACATGGGCCTGATACAACCACTGCATGGGTAGCAGTGCTACATGCAGAACACAGCAATGATTTGCCTACTCAAGTAATGCAGAGAGTCCTTGGAAAAAGCAGATGATAATGTGCTACAAGAGATGCCTTGTCATGCCACCCTATATAGCACCATTACCAGAATACAACAGAGAGCACGAGCATCCATGTCAATACCCTCTGTAATGCTAGCAGACTTTGATGTCAGCCAGTACCCACTCCACAGTGGTACCTTTTTCCTAAGAAGAAAGTCAGATATGGATGATAATTACTCAGTTGTTTTTTTCACTACAACACAAAATCTGGCAGATCTGTGCAGGTCACGCATCATACTTGGTGATGGCACATTCCCAATACATGCAGATGTGTGCCACCAATTGTACACATTGCATGGCTTCATTGGCACTCCCACTACTACTAGGATTGTTCCTCTGGTTTATTGTCTAATGACTCAGAAAACAGAGTCAGCATACAGCAATATGTCGGATATGCTTAACAGGATGGCTGCAGGTTTTTGATGCACCTTTCATCTAGACTACATCATGGCTGATTTTGAGAAGGCAGCAATTCATTCGAGCCATAACACACTCTCCATGAGTATTCTAAAGAGTTGCTTGTACCATTCTGCCCAGATCATTTGGCAGCAACTCCAGCATCACCACCTTATGGCCCTTTATGGTACAGACACTGCATTTCCAATAGGCATCCACAAGTTGATTACACTGGCATTCCTGTAAGTAGATGATGTTGTGCCTGCATTTATGGAGACTGTGTCTATGCTACCGGAATGTGCGAAATCCATATCAACATTTTTGGACCATCATCGTGTGCGTGGCCAACCAAGGAAGTATGCCTCCCAGTCTCCTGCACATCAACAATTGCCACTGTCTTGTCCTTTGAAATTCTGGAATGTTTGTGATATCTCTGACATGGATTTTCCATGAACCAATAATTAGGTTGAAGTATACCACCGCCAATTTAAGGTGTTAATTGGACAGCCTACAGTACAGTTTTCTGGCCTTCTGTCTGTTCTGCAACAGGAACAAAACCTAACTGATAACCAGAGAGAATCACTTCTCAGGAGGAAGCCAGTGACACCATGTAGAAAAACTATTGTTGTAAAGGAGCATCGCCTAAAACACATTCTCAGCATAAGTGTGACTACAGCAATGTGGAGGATTTCTTACATTCTGTGGCACATTTTTACAAGCTGTGATTGTATTTGCATATAGTACACACTGAGCACTACTGATATCACTTCACATGTTGTGCTGCCCATTGTACACTTCTTTCACAGTGCCGCTTTTATGCTCCCCTAGCATCTGGTTGCTGCAGCCTGTACTACATGCAATTATACATTTGTGCCCTGGGGGGCATGTAGACTCTCTCACTCTTGAGGGTTTGTTTCTGCTACCTACAGGCATGGTGCAGAGAGATCTACTATACCCACAGGGAAATGTCCACAGCCATATGGCACTGCAGCTAAACTGCCATCCAGCCATGTGTCCAAATCCAGCTATCTCACAGGAAGGTGTCATGGCACCTGAACCCATCTGGTAGCAAAAAAAAATACACTGCTATAAGAATCATTCAATTGAGCTTTAATGTAGGTCTAATGCAAATATATTTTAAACTTGTGGAAATCATTTTATGGTAAATGACTCCAGTTATTTAATGCAAGCCTCACATTAGGCAACATTAAACAAAGGGTTTTTTTGTCTTTACTTGGAGAATGTGCATGCAAGATTTATGGTTTATGAATTAGAATGATATTACTCCCTCATCTATTGTAATAAGCAAAACAGACCTCTGCTCAGAATTTTTTTCTTCATAGCTGAAGAGGAAGCTCAAAACTAACAAATTTGCAGCCTTGTACCAGCAAGAAAAGATGAAAGAAGAATGCATGTGCATGTGTTACAAGGAAAATATACTACTGAAAAATGAGTACAGTGGTTAAGAAATCATTTTGCCTTATTTCTAATTCTAAAAATATCTCATATGCTGCTGTGGTCTCTGCTTTATCTTTGCAGAGAGTAAACAGAGCATGTCACATTAAGGTTACCTGACTCACCCACTTCCCTTTATGTATTTTGGCAGTGAATATAAAGTGCTATAAAAAAGAACACACCACAGAACAGTAATTCCCAGTCAGACTGAAATCCTGGAGTGGATTTATAAATAATTTGCTTAAATCATTTGTTTTAAATTTAATATTTTATTACACAGAATTGAACTAATTATACAGCTACACCTTAACCAAAATCATGCAGTTGTGTTTTAAACTTGTGCATGTCACTAAAGCTCAGATGAATTATCTAGGGAGCTCTTGACCTTTTAAGAATTCTGCATAAAGCTTAATCATTGTAACTACACAGCAAAATCATGTGATTCAGTGATATGCAGCAACACTCTGCATCACCAAAGGGCATCATGGAAAGCAGGGGGGCATGTTCTACACATTCGGCTCATTGTATATATGCCAGGTTAATTGTAGTGTATACTAATCATGTGATTCAAGGGCATCATGGAAAGCAGGGGGGCATGTTCTACACATTCGGCTCATTGTATATATGCCAGGTTAATTGTAGTGTATACTAATCATGTGATTCAGTAATATGCAGGAACACTCTGCATCACCAAAGGGCATCATGGAAAGCAGGGGGGCATGTTCTACATTGTATATATGCCAGGTTAATTGTAGTGTATACTAATCATGTGATTCAGTAATATGCAGGAACACTCTAAATCACCAAAGGGCATCATGGAAAGCAGGGGGGCATGTTCTACACATTCGGCTCATTGTATATATGCCAGGTTAATTGTAGTGTATACTAGCAGTGACAGAAGATACTGTTTCAAAAACATGTCAGTCTGTCTAAACCATATGTATTCTTTCATAAAGAAACACGAGCGGGCAGTGCTCGAAAGGTTCTGTCAATATGAACTGCTAAGTACTTTTACACATGTCAAAAACATGCATATCAACCCATTAGCTCAATGATAATAATTAATAGGATCATCCCTAGCTGACAGAGCAAAACACAAACTATTGTCTGAAGCTGGCTTTTATCTTCTTATTTGCATTTTTAAGATTATTTTTAAAGACAATAAATTTTATTAATCATAACAAAGTACAACTCAAATTTATAAAACCCTCAGTGCTTCTCTGTTGGGATTACCACATAAGCAGGAGTTGCATCTCAGTGATCATTCCAGAACAATCTGGAATACCAGATCTGATAATTTTGGTTCACATGCATTGAATATGTTAATTTGGATCTATAATGAAATTGGAATTTTGGAATGAATTGGAATCTATTATGAGCAAACTGAGTCTCCCTTTTCGGGTGCAGAAAGTCTTTAATGGAATATCAAAAACTCAGAGTAATGCAGATACACAAAATTAAGTTTACAGCATATTGTGGTTTTCAGCTATATCATGAAAAGCATCAACTAACTTTGTCTACCCACCTGATAATAAAATAGCAATAAACAAATACTGAAACAAGTAAATATAATTTTTCAGGGAAGCAGTGCATGTCATATGTCAGAGCTCTTGCCCACATCCTTTTTCTGTAAACCTACTAAATCAGAGGCTTTACAAACTCTCATAAAAGAGAAAAGCAGGTAAAACTGGAACTCACAATTTCACATCACACAAAGACATCCATACTTAGAATCCGAATGGAGAGATGAAACGTCAGCAAGCAAAGGAGAGTAGCAGTGCTGAAATTGAATTCATCCTCAAGTCTTGGTGAGTACCTTCATGAGGTAGACCCTGCTTTCACAAAATCTCATCAAGGCGACACTGATATATACACTGTATTTAAATAGCATATATCATGGACAGAAGCAAGTCAAAAACTAAAAAAGATAGCTGGGTGCACAAGACCCAGAATAGAAAAGTGTCCAATCCTGGTAGGCGCACTGTTGCCAGGACTGGAAAAGATAGTGTAGAATCCTCAAAACACAGGAATAATGCTACAATGGGGCTAGTCCAGGCCCAGGGGGAGGATGGCCCCCCTGTTGTAGAAGGAAGTAGTAGTCCACAAAAATCACAAAAGCTGATAGGCCAAAGAAGAGCCATAAAGACAATAAAGTGGACTACTGAGGATAAGAAAGAAATTATGTATTGTTACTATTATGTAAAAAGCCCAGAATTTCCAGACACAAGATATAAAAAATGATTAAGAGAGAAATTAAAGGACAGAAAAATACTTCCACAAGAAAAATTGTCAGAAGCTTCAAATGAAAATTTGTGTTCATTAATACAACAGATTTGTAAGAAACCTCGATCTGTTTGGAAAAAGAAGCATCTGAGGAAGTGCAAAAATATAAACAACAAAACCAAGAGATATTTGAAAAATATAAAAAAGAAATATGGACATGGGAAAGAAAGAGAGATTTGATATGGTGTGATATTTATGTAAAGGAGAAAGCCAAATTAATCCATGTAAAGAAGGCAGCCCCAAAGATACCTGAAGAGAAATACAGGCAAAGGAATCCAGATATGAAACATTTCACAAAAAATAAATAAATAAATAATATCACAAAGATGGAACATAGAAAAGAAGATTAGTAAAGTAGAAGTTAAAAAAAATAGAAGTTGAAGTTATGGAGTGCCTGCAAAGTGAAGGATTTGGTGCAGAAGGTCTAACACAGGTTACATCACAGCAGGATGGAGTGAGTCCCCAAAATAGGGAGAAACAGGAAGATCAGGAAACATCTGAAGAAGAACTATGGACATGGGAAAGAAAAAGAGATTTAATATGATGTAATATTTATACAAAGGAGAAACTGAAACTAACCAATACAAAAAGAGCAGAACCAAAGATATTTGAAGAGAAATACAGGCAAAGGAATCCAGACATGGAAAACTTTACAATACAGAAAATAAGAAGACAAAAAGGAAAAGTAGAAAACAATTATTAGTAATGGAGAAATTAAAGAAATAGAAACTGAGGTTATGGAATACCTGCAAAGTGAAGGATTCAGTGTAGAAAATCTAATTCAGAAAGCACCACAACAGGATAGAGTATGGATATCCAAATTAAGGGGAAACAGTGGAACAGGAAGCAATTGGTCAGATGCCATATGAAGATAATTTGGAGCCTTCCACAGGAAAAAAGTATAAACATTCACTAGAAGCAAGACAGCAAGGGAAGGAACAGGAAACTGCAGAAACTCTGATGCAGTTAATGTTGAGGAGTGATAGGCCAGTGAGTTCCCATATGACAGAGTTAGGCATGGCACAGGATGAAATTGAAGAGAACGTGCCACAGGAAGATGCTATATAATCTTCTTTAGAATGCCCACAGGAACTGGAAAACAAGGGATATGCCCTCATTGTGGAAGAAAATGAGCTAAGAGAAGTGTTGCTTGATTTAATAGACATAGACAGGTATATCAAGATCAATGAAAGAAATAGACTGCAGAAGGTTAATAAAACCCAAAAAGTCAGAAGTCTGATAAAACAAATGAACACAGTAATTAGGACTGTCCATAGAGATCCATGCGATATAACAGAAGTAAACAGAATATATTACTGTGCTGCTAAATTAATAACTGATAAAGTTTACCACAAGAACACAGGGTACCAAGGGAAAGGAAGGGGAGAAATCGACTACCATCATGGAAATATTGAATAGAGAAAACTATAAAGCAGCTAAGACAAGAAGTGTCACTGTTAGAAGACTATAGAAGAAGGAACAGATCAACAAAAATACTACGAAAGACAGATGTGATAAAAGCAATGCACAGCACTAGAACAGACCAGGATTTATCATGCACTATCACAAATAAATTAAAATTTCAGCACAGGCGGAAAAACTTAGAAGACAAAGATAAATATAAAGGAAAAGTACAAAATAAGCAATGTATTGATGACTCCAAAAAATTTTATAGATAATTGGGAAATAAGGTAAAAGGAATTGAAAGACCACCAAAAAAATAAGAAATAGATACATTTTGGAGAAGTGTCTTTGAAGATCCTGTGAAACATAACAAAGATGCTAAATGGATAGACGAAGTAAAACAAAGAATAAGAGGGTTGAAGGTACAGGATATGAAATGGGATGAAGTAACAGCCAGAGAGATTGAAACAAAGTTAAGAAAAGCCTCTAATTGGAAAACCCCAGGCCCAGATGCAGTACCTAACTTTTGGCTGAAAGTATTAACATCTTTATATGAAGATTTAGCCATGAATAAGAACTATTTATATGTACACCCCGAACAGACACCAACCCGGCTAACAACAGGAAGAACAATGCTCCTACTTAAGAGTGAACCTGCAAGCTACCCTAAAAATTATAGACCAATAACTTGCCTTCCGTGACGTATAAACTATATATGGGAAATGATGCCGACAGAGTTTATAGTCATTTAGAAGAAAACTCAATTATGGCAGTAGAACAAAAGGGCAATAAAAGAAAGTCACATGGAACAAAGGGTCCTGTTGTGAAATAAAGTCATAGTGGAGAACTGTAAAAAAGGAAAGAATCTAAGTATGGCATGGATTGACTACAAAAAAGCATTTGATAGTATCCCACATTTATGGATAAAAGAGTGCTTAAAATGTATAAGATACACCCTACACTGATTGACTATATTACAGTGACCATGAAACAGTGGCAGACCACTTTGCAATTAAGCCATAATAAAGGACAAATTATTATCCCAGGGATAAAATTTCAAAGAGAGATATTTCAGGGTGACACTGTCACCACTGCTATTCTGCCTTCCCATTACCCCATTAAGCTGTTTGCTTAACAGCTTAGGCCATGGCTATAATTTGCATCCTAGAAAACAACAACGTGTAAAGACTTCTCATTATTTTGTTAATGATTTAAAACCATATAGCTCATCAGATAAGGAACTGAAAGCACAATTGCAAGTTGTCAAAACCTTTTCAGATGATATAAGAATGTCATTTGGTCTTGATAAATGTGCAAAAGCAACCTTTAAAGCAGGAAAACATCAGTTTGGGACAAGAATGTGGTATAAAAAAGAACTTGAGTGAGGAGGAGTGTATAAATATTTGGGAATTGATGAAGGGTCAACAATAAAACACAAACAAATGTGAATAAAATTTGGTAAGGAATAATTCAGAAGACTTAAATGAATCCTGAAAACAGTACTGACATCTAGGAACAAAATCCAAGCTATAAACCAATTTGCTCTTCCTGTCCTAACTTACAGTTTTGGAGTGACTGACTGGCCCCAAAATGTGTTGGATAGATTAGATAGGAAAACAAGAAGGATGCTTCATACTCACCAAATGATTTATAAAAATCAGTGTATACCAAGATTAGATATTACCCATTCTGAAGGAGGGATGGGCCTCCTTGAAACTGATTACATATATAGATCAGCAATTGTGGGACTCCACACATATCTGCTGACCTGACAAGACCCAAATGTAGTGAAAGTGTTGAAACATGAGAAGAATTAATCTAAGATGACTTCTGTGCTTAATTTAGCAGAAGCATATTGGTGTCAAGCAGGAAGGTAAAGCAAACCAGAAGTAGATAAAAATCAGGTAGCAACTGAATGTTCTAAAAAACAAAAGAAAGAATATAAGGAAAATTCAAACCAAGAGATGAAAGGTTAATATTGGCAGCCCAAGATAGAGGGCTACGTACACGTTGGTTTACAAAGTCCACTGAACATGTGGGAGAAACAGACACATATAGGTTTTGTAAAAGTGATTTGGAAACAGTTGCACACCTTGTTGCTGGATGCAACATATTAATGGCAGAAGGACTGTATACTGAAAGGCATAATAATGTGGCAAGATTGTTGCACTGGGGATTGTGCAAACATTATGGCATTGAAGTGGCTGAAAAACACTGGAAACATGAGCTACAAAGCATCATAGAAAATGATGAAGTTTATATCACATGGGATCACCCATTACCAACAGTTTAAAAGACAGATGCTAGAAAACTGGACATAGTGGTCCAAGAAAAGAAGACAAGAGTAGCATTGATCATTGAAATCGCCACATCCAGTAACTATAGTGTATTGCATACAGAAAGACACAAAGTCATAAAATATTAGGATCTGCAGGCAAAAACGAGAGCAATGTGGAAGAAAGATACCCAGACAATTCCAATAGTAGTAGGAGCAATGGGTCTTATAAAAAAGAATCTATAGTCGTATTTAGATATGTTACCAATCCATGTAACTCAATACAAATTGCAGAAGCAGTCATTACTAGGCACAATGCAGGTGCTGAGAAGAGCACATTTTGCTGACATCAAAGATTGAAACAATACTAATTTCATGAACTTTAATCGTACTTTGTCTTAGGAATGGGGTCCATTCCCATCATGGTATTAGAAACCCAGAAGACTTGGAAAAATTAAAAAAGAGAGAGTGTTAAACACCATTTGCAAAAGAGTAGCAGCCAACACACTGAAGTGTAGACATTGCAAGAAGTCTGTTAAGGATAACCTGTACTTTGAGTATCAACAGAACATTGCATGAGAAAATGTAGTTTCCCATTAATTTACATTAATTTGTTAATGGTATAAACTCTCTTACATGCCAGTGCTTCTTAGAAAACAATGTCCTAACCTTCTGTGGTGTACTGCAGAACCAAGCCATTACTCATCTCTTTAGTAGTTCTGGCCAGTCTGCATTTACTGTAATTTATGATGGGGAATAGAACAGTATGCCAAGAGCAAGTATATCAAATGCACACATGTTGGAACTCAACATGTTCAGGTCAGGTTGCCTGGGGGAAGTTGTCATTTCCCAAGTAACAGTCATAGCTCTCAACCTTCCATCTCCTAAATGAAGAACACTGCCATTCATAATGTGGAACAAATGGGCAACATGTGGAGCACGTATTAACAGCTTACAAACAACTTCAGCAAGGTAGATCATAGGATAGGTAAACTGTGATATTTTTACTTATAGAATAACTCTTTTAATTAAATAATGATTCAGTTCTATTTACCATGAGTATCAGTTTAAAATTTCGCTAACGCTGAATGTGTAACAGACCCTTTTAATGTGAAACTTTGGGAACATAAAGTTTTTATGACCCCAAATGAGGAAGTTTCCTCATAATGAGGTACATTTAAGAGTTATCGGAACAGTGACCCTGGAGTTGAATATATTAAGAAAGAGGGTGAAGGGTGTTTAAAGCCTGCTGCATAAGAAATAATGAGGGGCTTCTCCCCACCAACCCTCGGAAAAAATAGTTTAAAAATTGCATAAATGCAATTTCTGACATGTTTTATTATAATGACATTCATAATAATTCCGTTTTCTCTGGTGACCTAATCCCTACTTGTGATGTACTGAAATACTGCTTCTTCCTCATTTCTGTAGACTGAATACTACATCTACCAAGCCATAATGAATGTCTGTATGCATGCTTGTATTTATCAGAAAAGTTCTATCTTAAGTATCTATGACTGCAAAGTAGTGGTAAGTTACAACAGTATAAATGCATTTACATATTTAGACAACCTTGCTGTTAAAAGGGCACATAGGATTATCGAAGGGTTTTAAGCATTACCTTATATTCTGTTGTATATGGACTAGAATGGCTGTAAAATGAGAAGATTCTCAGGCGGCATAAAATCACTTACAAAAACTCTGTACACAAAAGAAAAACGCTGTGATCAAAATACTGAAATGGGAGACAATATCTGCAGAATAAAGTAAGGTAGCATATTTCTGAGTGACTATCATGTACTAGGGTTTCATAAAAATGTTCTATAAAGTATACAGCTAACTTTTAACTGTACTTGTGTCTATAACTTGTATATCTTTAAAAAGACCATAGGCATCCACTTCCTATCTACTAATGCAAAACTTAACCCCTGAGAAGAGCATTTCATTGGATCAACATGTGCCCTTATATGGTCCAGTATTCAAGACAGTTGCAAAGACACAAAACAGAGCAGCCCTCAATATTTAAAGCTGAATCTGTGTATAAAGCCAGTACACATAAAAAGTGTTGATTATTCTGAAACAAAATACTGAATAAATATCTTCCTTCCAGATTGAGATTGCAACAAGTACTTAAAACTTGTTTCTTTACTTTATATGATCTCAGACTATATGTAGGTACATAGCTAGACATTTTTAAAAAGGTTAGCATTTTTGTCACTAGTGCGACATCTCATCTCATCTCCCCCCTGAGAAAAGCATGCCATATTCTCAATGAAGGCTGATAAAAACATATTCTCTTTTTTTCCTACCCTTCACAATTAGTAGATGTTAAAACTGCTCAACTGTTACTAACTGAAAACACTCCAAAGTTAGTTTTGGTACAAGTTCACAAACCACAGCAAGGGCATGTAGAAAGCTGCTGGAGTGTGAAACTAATGTTCTTAAATATTTAGCAAGATTCAGTTCATGTAAACTATTAAATGGCCAGCACCCCAAAGTTGCCATTTCACTTCAACACATTCATACAAAAAATGGGTACAAAGGTTAATGTTTTGCTTAGTTGTTCGAGTCAGTGGATAAGTACTCCAGCTCCAGGACCTCATTTTTAGATATGACAAGGATCATGGATATAGAACAATTTTACAATGACAGAAAATATGTCCAAGATAAGCACATGTTCCTGAAAGATTGTCTACAGGGAAAAATCAGAATGTTATACTAGACAAGAAGAATTTAATATCCTAATACAAACAACAGCAACTGTACTGTAAACATGCTGCCAACGGACAACATCAAAACAGTACCTCTTGCAGTAAACTTAAATGTAATAAACATGGTACTGAAAGAACATCATAGTGAGCAAAGAATCATGATGTTCCAGGATACCCAGGAAAGACAGTCACATACTCATGTTAATTCTATCAGTCATCTGTAAGCATAGCCGGCCTTAGGCATAGGCCAACTAGGCGGTCACCTAGGGCGCCGCTCTAGCAAGGGCATTTTTCCAGTATTTATTTGGTGTAGGTAGACCAGGATGGGGGCACCAGGTAGTGTGGTGTGGGGTGCCGTGGAGCCCTTTTGCCTAGGGCATCAGTTGACCTAAGGCCGCTCCTGTCTGTAAGTATCACTTTTCAACTGGGATTCCTTTTTGTCACAGCCAAAGATGATACTGCAGTACTATAACTGTCACGAAAGACTTATGACCATATTCCACTGTTTTCCCTTTTATCTCATGTTTCATCTCCTTCTGTTATCTGCTGCCATGACAGTTGTCTTATCTGAACTGAGTTTTATCTTGTGTGACTTCAGGTTTGCATTCTGTTCCATTTCCCTAGCATTCGCTGAAGGTGTTGTCCAAAGTCTACTTGTAAAGCCACATAATCTACATACAACAGTTTTGTTGATCTCTCCCCTCCAACCTGCTTGCTAATGTAGTCTATGACCAGAATGAACAGCAGAGGGCACAGAGCTGAAGTGAAATGGCAACTTTAGGGTGCTGGAGCCCTTCTTTGTGTTTGAGAACTATTCGTACTCATGTCACTGGGTCTTGTTCATGCCTGGCAATTATTCTACTAATGTTTCCAGGACTTTGAACCACCACAGTACAGCCTAAATTAGCTTTCATGGGACCTTGTCATATTCTTTCTGCAAACTTAGGAATGCCCAGTTGTAATCTTTCCTCATTTCTAGCTTCTTCTCGACTGTCTGTCTTAATGCAAATATCATAGGTTCATAGGTATGTACTAGGCTAATGGCCCTGGAGCCTTTACAAGCCTAGCCCCCCAAAAGTTCCCTAGGTGCCGTGCCATCCAATGTTAGTTCACAGTGCCCCTATCTAGTAGGGCAATTGGAATGATCCCTGGAGTGAACTTTCTGTTACCCATCCAGTCGTCAAGATTTCTCTTGAAGAGGGCCAGTGAGGTGCTCTGCTTGACATGAATGGGAAGCTTATTCCAGAGTATGGGAAGTCTTTGGGAGATGTACCTGTCCCTCCAGCATGTTCTGTTAATTGTGGTAATGAAGTTGTGATCTCTGGAGCATGTGGTGCGGGGGATTGGGATTTCTTTAGGTGTAACACTTCAAGTAGGGCTGGGTCGGACATGGCTATGTAAGTCAAGCAGAGATCACCTCTAAGTAGGCGATAAGAAACTGAGAACAGCGGACGTTTGTTGAGTCTATCCATGTAGGACATGTGTTTAAGGCCTATGATCCTTTTTGTGAGGTACTTTTGTGGCCTCTCCAGCTGCTGTAGGTGTCTGGTCAGGTACATGCCAAACAGGCCGTTATATTTAATAAGTGGTCTAATGAGGGATGAGTAGAGAGGGATGATGACCTCTTTCTTCCTGGATGCAAAACCTTTGGTTGTAAGATGTGCCACATAGGAGGACATTCTGACCACAGAGGCAATGTGGTGGTCGAAGGTGAGGTGGCTGTCGACCTGGGTGCCCAGATCTCTTCTGGCCCCTTCAGTGTTCAGTGGGCTTCCATCAATGTGGTAATTCATGGAAAATAAATTTTTTCCCAAAGGGGATGATAACGCATTTTTGGCGTTAAGCTTCAGGCTGTGGTTCCGACACCAGTCATTGGTCTCAGAGAGGCTTTTTGTAGGATATTAAACCACCAAGAAGGAAAAATAGTCCAGGAAATGATTCAGCCAGTATATCCAAAGAATTTATTTTGTAGTATCAACAATTGATGTTCTCCAGTGCCTCGGCATAAGCCTTTTAACAGAGTATAACAAAACCCATTTCTCATTCCTTTATATAGTAAAAAACTATTCTAATAAAACAATTAAAAAAACACTTAATTACAGCAGCCATTTCCAGTCAAGCTCTCTATTTAACCCCTTAGGGTGTAGAGTGTCAAATTTTAAAATAAACAGTGCTTCTTTCCATTGTAGTTTATTCTTCAAGCACATACCTTTCACACAATGTACTTTTTCCAAAATTGTGCCTGTTAAATTCTTACCATCACTGTTATGATATTTTTTAAAATTTAGATATTTAGAAATTGAGTTGACTTGTCAGAAATTCATCAAAAGAGGTTATAGTGTAGAAAGTGTAGAACAAGCTAAAAATAATTTGAATTTTAATAATCAGACTCAAAAACAAGTAAAATATAGGGCTAAATCAGATAAAAATGTGTATAATCAACAAGTGGATAAAATGTTTTTGTTACAACATATGGAGCATATACAGAAAAATTAGTAGAAATTGTTATGTTTTATTGGATACGTGTTACAAGATCCATGCTTGGGTGAATTGTTACCTCAAAAACCTATGGTGTCCTATAGACATGGAAAAAGTATTAAAGATATGCTAGTATATGCTTATTTTATTTTTTCTGCTGCCAGTCTAACTAAATGTATTTCTGATTATGGTTTTAAAGCATGTGGTCATTGTAGTATATGTAACCAAACAGTAAATTCTTTTGACTGTATAAATGGAAAGAAATTTAATGTGAATGGTAATTTTAGTTATAACACAGAGGGTATTGTTTATGTACTCAAATGTGAATGCAATATATTTTACATAGGTGAATCAAAAAGAAGTTTTCGAGTCAGGTTCTTAGAATATCTGAGAAATATTAAAAATGAAAAGGTAGAAAGCCCTTTAGGCTTTCATTTTAAAAAATATCATAACAGTGATGGTAAGAATTTAACAGGCACAATTTTGGAAAAAGTACATTGTGTGAAAGCTATGTGCTTGAAGAATAAACTACAATGGAAAGAAGCACTGTTTATTTTAAAATTTGACACTCTACACCCTACGGGGTTAAATAGAGAGCTTGATTGGAAATGGCTGCTGTAATTAAGTGTTTTTTTAATTGTTTTATTAGAATAGTTTTTACTATATAAAGGAATGAGAAATGGGTTTTGTTACACTCTGTTAAAAGGCTTATGCCGAGGTGCTGGAGAACATCAATTGTTGATACTACAAAATAAATTCTTTGGATATACTGGCTGAGTCATTTCCTGGCCTTTTTGTAGGATGTCTGCATCACTTGGGGAGTTGATAATGACTCCTAGTTTGCAGTCCTCAGCGAACCTGGTCAGCCAGAGCCCTTCTGTGTTGGCCTGAACTTCTGAGAAATAGATGCCAAACAAGAGAGGGCCCAGGACCAAGCCCTGTGGGACTCCACTCATGACTGGTCGACAGTCTGACTTAGAATCTGCAACTTTCACTCTGTGGATCCTGTCTGTGAGCCAATTTTCAACCCACATAGTGATGTAAGGATTGATGCCTAGTTTGGTGAGTTTATCAATGATACCTGAGTGGGGAATGGTATCAAAGGCCTTGGCCAGGTTGAGGTAGGCTATATGCACTGCCTTACCCTCATCCAAAGCCTTGGTGACTGCCTCGAAGAAGTCAACCAGGTTCAGCAGGCAGGGTTTCCCCTTGACAAAGCCAAACTGTGTAGCATCAAGAGATTGGAGATTGCTTATATCTTTGTTAAGCAGGTCCATGATGGTGCACTCCATAGCTTTGCATACCAGACTCATCAGGCTAATGGGGCGATAGTTCCCAGGGTCTGTAGTTGCTCCCCTTTATGGAGCAGGATGACTCTAGAAGTCTGCCATTTGTTGGGGACATAGCCTGAAGTAAGGCTATGATTGAACAGGGCACACAGATGTGGTGCCAGTTTGTTTTGTAGCTAATGTAGGACACAGCCAGGGATATTATCAGGTCCCATGGATGCTGTAGTGTAGCTTTTACCTGTGCCACAGAAATGGTGAGTACCAGGCTTTCTTTTAGTATTGTGAAAGGGCCCTTGGGGGGTAAAGTTGGCACTGAATCTGTTGGCCAGTATGTTGGCTATATCTGTTGGCTCAGTATAGGAGGTGCCATTGTGCAAAAACTCATAGCAAATCTGGGTATTGCCTTTGAGGCTTTTGATATAGCTATAGAAGGCTTTATGGTTGTTTTTGGTGTCAGCCGCAATTCTACCTTCATAGCTGGCTTTAGAGGATTTGATAAGGGATCTCAGCTTTTTGTTGAGACTGATCACGTCATTTGTTCTGAATCCTGATCTGAATATAAACTGCTCATCTCCCATCTTACTTCCTACTATTCTATGCCTTTTCACACAGGGTGACATGAGTTTGATACCTCTATACCTGGAACCAAGAAGATAAAGAGGGTCCAGCAAAAAAAAAAAACACCAAAAAATATCCTGAAATTAAAAAATAAAAAGTAATAACCATGAAAACCAATAATAATGATGAGTCCAGGTTTTTGACATGCATTTAATTTAATTTTCATTATTATTGCCAGGTCAAAATCCTCAATGATATGATTACTATCACGGATCTGTTAAAATTAATATCATTATATTTTATGTGAATGGTAGGGATGGATTTGTTGTTTTATTATGGTTGCTATTCATCCATGGGTTTTTATTATCATCATTATTATTGGTTTTCATGGTTATTCATGGTTATTACTTTTTTTTTTAATTTCGGGATGTGACAGGAAATGATATAGATTAATTAACCAATTAATGTATTGCTGGGGGTAGGGTATTTAAACTTGTGGAATGTGGTTTGATGTTATTCTGAAGACGTCAGATATCCTGACGAAAGCACTTAATTAAAACTACTCATTGCAAGTATTTGGTCGACTGGTATTTTTATTTTCCTGGTCCTTCCTTATCTTCTTGGTTCCTGTTTGTTTTTTACCTCTATATCTCCCATAGTTGTAGATGTCCCCCTTGTTCTTGTACACTGGCACTAAAATGCTTATTGTACAATCATCTGGGATATGCCTTTCTCTCCATTCTGCTATGAGTACCCCTTAGAGCCATTTCTCCCCTAATTCACCTAACATCTTGAGCATATCTACTGTGACTTCATTTGAACCTGCTGCTTTCCCTGACTTCATTTTCTTACTGCTACTTTTTACTTTTTCAAGGGTGGGCTCTTCTTCCTCTTTCACTGTAACCTGTGTCCAGAACAGTACTGCTTCTTTGGGAGGGGGGGGGGGGGTTTCTTCATTTAGAAGCTGCTGAAAGTACTCCTTCCAACTGCCTTTACTGTCCACTGGACTGGTGAGCAGGTTGTCGCTGGCATCCCTTATGATAGGTGTCTATCTTCTTTATCATTTTGGTTTTGCCTTGCAAAATGATAGAGTTTCTTTGTGCCATCTTCTATGTCAGTTTCCAGAAGCTGGTAGAGTGCTTCTGTTGCCTTGATCTTGGCTCTTGTTACTGCTGTGTCAACGTTTTTCATTGAACTGTTGCCTGAAGAGAAATGATTGTATAGTGAATAAACCACATCACCACCTCCTTCCAATTTTATTACTTCTTTTCTTTCATTACATAAAAACCTTGAAGCTTTAAGGGAAACTATTTATCAGGACGTGATGTTTTTCTCAAAGGGCTTAGTTCTTTCTAAAGGGAGTATAATGAGTCGAAGTTCAGTCATTGCTTCAGACTCCTCTAACTTGAATCAGGTTGGCTTAGCTGCTACAAAATCTAGCAAGTAAGTTGTTTTGATGTTGTTATAATTCAAAGCAGAAAGATTAAAGTATCTGATGCCCTAGGAAAAAGATCAATTTCTTAAGATCTATGGAAATTAAAGTTTTGAACCATTTTTTTCTACATAGCATTGTTTCATAGTGGCATTACACAGCAAACATCTACTATGCTTGGCAACCTGACTGTAGAAGATGATGATTAGAAGGTGGTGCATTTTAAGTAATATGCACAAGATTTCTCCTCATGTGTATAAGTGTGTCTAACATGTTGCTTGCTATTTCTTTAAATATGCTTTTTTGAGTATAACAGAAGAAAGACTTGGCTGAATGCTTTCAGTCTTACCTGATGATTTTTGTCTGGAATTAGAAACCCTCCTATTTCTGTTGGGATCCTATTTGTTAATGAGGTTAAGGCTGATATTCATATTTTGGAAAACAGAGGTAGGACAAAAAGGCACTATCTAACTATTGTTATGTGGAACAGAATTTAGTCATAAAGTACTCCAATGCAGGAAATTCTCCTTTTACTTTGTTTACATCTAGATCCATTAAGAGTGGTTATTGTACAGCTAGAGATAAATAGGGGGTCCTGTGGATTAAAGCTTTGCAGTTGCCCCTTTAGATGCAGATCTGGAAAATTCTAAGTTTTACTTCAACCATTCTCTGCATATTTTGTTGTCCAGAATTAAAGCTGTAGATATTTTCAGCCTTGCTGTTTTATGTCTTGTAGTTTTATAGGGAAGAGATTGTTTTCCTGTATAAGAATTGCATTAGATGCTGCTTAGTTTTAGTTTTTGTTTATTTTCATTGCTGTATAAGGCTGATTAGCTGTATCATGGTATTTATATAGCAGGTATTTGAAAGAATCCTCCACCATTTTTTGGATTTATATATTGATTTTCTATCCACTTCTGGACCTTCTGGAGCATCACTGTGTTGTGATGAAAGGGAGTATGTGGTACTGTGAAGCTATGAGCTATAACTTGTAGGGCCACCAAAGACGGACAGTCATGACAAAGAGTTCAGAATAAATATGGCCACTGGCAAAGTTAATGGTAGCCCACTGCAGAAATATTGCAAAAAAAAAAAAAAGAAAAACTATGGATAAAAGCAACTAGATCCTCATTATATTGACACTGGAAATTGAGACTGTCAGGTCTGAAGGTGTCCTTGATACTACTGGTGAAGAACAGACGCTAAGTATAAGTAGTGTTATAGGTTATGATGCAGATGGATTAAAGTGGGAAGGATGTCCATCTGCTGAGGTCCTCGGAGATGAAAGGCAGTCCAGTTCTGCAAAGAACTACCCATCACCGTAACATTGAAAATAAGAACTATGAAAAAAGTTAAACTTTATGTGGATGATTATGAGATGACAAGATTAAACTTGACATCTGTGAATTTAATGAACTAAAATGTACTGGAATGGGTCATTTTACATTGGATAATAATCAGATAAACTGCTCTGGACATTTTGTGGATGAGTTAAACTGTATAGTTCATCAGTTGAGGAGCTGAAAGCAAAACTGCAAGGAGCTAAAACTTTCTCAAATGAAATAAGAACGTCATTTGGTCTTGATAAGTGTGTAAAAGCAACATTTAAGGCATGAAAGCTACAGCACCAAGAAAATATTAGTTTTAGAGAGGAACGTGATATAAAGGAACTTGAGCAGGATGGAGTCTGTAAATATTTCAGAATTCATGAAGGATCGGCATTAAAACATGAACAAATATGAATGAAAAACTAATAAAAAATATTTTAGAAGATTAAAATTAATATTGAAAACAGCCCTGACATCTAGGAACAAAGTTCAAGCTATGAACCAATTTGCTCTTCCTGTTCTAACTTACAGTTTTGAGGTGACTGATTAGCCCCAAAAGGATCAGGAAAATAAGAAAAATGCTTCATGCTTATCAAATGATATATAAAAATCAGTGTATACCAAGATTATATATTCCTGTTCTGAAGGAGGTATGGGCCTTCTTGAAAATGATTACATGTCTAGATCTGCAATTGTAGGACTACATACATATCTGCTGGCTTCACCCAATCCAAACATAGTGAAATTTTTAAAACATGAGGAGAAGAAGTCTTAAGATAACTTCCCTGCTTAGTTTAGCAGAAGCATATTGGTGTCAGGAGGGAATGGAAATCAAACCAGATGTATAAGCTGGATATGCTCTTGTACTAACCCAGGCTAAGAAAACACAAACTATTAGCTTACCAGCCTTGATTTGGTATAGATTACTTCAAAACACCTACGTCCACTGAACTTCTGCCTTCAATGTGTTCCATCAAAATAGGGTCTAAATCTGCTGTTACATTTTACACTGTATTTTTAGGATTAAGATTGTTGTTACAAAAAAGGTTATACTGAAATTATACAAAATGTTCTATGTGATTTTTACCTCTTACTTAATCTAACTATTTGTCCTTCTGTATAACAAAAACTTTGTACTACCATTGTAAATGTTTCTGTTTTTTTTTTTTTTCTTTTTTCTGTGGAGCTTTTCTCCCCAGGCCACCACTGAAAAAGGACAGATTGTCTAGTCAAACTTTCCCAGTAAACAAATGTAAAATAAATAAATAAAATCAGGCAGCACCTGAATGTACCAAAAAAGAAAATAAAGAATATAAGTAGAAGGATCAGATGACAAGGCAAGAAATGTAGAAAAAGCATAACTATAGCTGCAAGTATAAAAAACCCCTGGAACAACCTCATGTCGATCAGGATCTGACGCAGGAATGGTTAAGGAGAGGTGAATTAAACCAAAAGATGAAAGGTTACTATTTGCAGTACAGGACTGTGGGCTACATTCATACAGGTTTACAAAGTCCAATAAATATATGGGAGAAACAGGCAAACACAGGCTTTGTAAAACAGAACTGGAAGCAGTTGCATATCTTATTGCTGGGACTAATACATTAATGGCGGAGGGCTTGTATACTGAAATGCATAATAATGTGGCAACACTGTTGCATTGGGGATTGTGAAACCTTCCAATACTGAAGTAAGTGAGAGGCCTTAGAAACGTGAGCCGCAAAGCATTATAGGGAATGATGATGTTTATATCAGATGGGATCACCCATTACTAACAGTTCAGAAAACAAATGCAAGAAAACCAGACATAGTCCAAGAAAATAAAATAAAACTAGCATTGATCATTGAAATTGCTACACCCAGTAATTATGGGTCTATATTATCATATCGCATGCTCAGAAGAGCGAACAACAGATAATCGACTCCATGTAAGCGAAAGCTTACAACTTCGAAACTTCAGAACAGCTGTTCCAAAACAAAAATAAAAAAAAACTGTAAATCATTACTTAATGTGGGGGGCTTTGCCCCCCCCCCACTTAAATTTACCAACTCAGAGATCTTACTACAGTGCCAAAAAAGCAAAGTAGCGAAAGCGGCCAAACAAATTCTTTCCCGGGGAAAGAATTTGCTGAAAAGCTGCTTAGCTATTTTGCCTTTTCGCAATTTACAGTTCGACAAAGATGCATTCGACAACCTGCGTATGCGACAGCATAATAGGGACCGTAATTAGTGTCTTATGTACATACAGACACAAAGTAATAAAATACCACGATTTGCAGGTAGAATCGAGGGCAATGTGAAAGAAGATACCCAGACAATTCCAATAGTAGTAGGAGCAATGGGTCTCATAAAAAAAGAATGTACAGTCCTATTTTTTATTCTACCAATACATGTAATTCCATATGAATTAGAGGAGGAGTCAGTTCTTGGCACATTGTGGGTGCTGCAAAGAGCACTTTTGTCTAACATCGAAGATTGAAACAATACTAATTTCATGAACGTTAATCATAGTTTGACTTAGGAATGGGGTCTATTCCTGTTATGGTATTAGAAACCTAAAAATCTTGGAAAAATTAGAAAGAGACAAAAATCTTGTAGAAGAAATCCAGTAGCCCTTATAGTTAATAAAAGAGTGCTAAGAACAGTGATGATAGAATTATCTCAATCACACTCATTGACAAGCCATTTAATATTACAGTGATAAAAGTTTATGTTCCAACTACACAAGCCAGATAGAGAGTTTTATGAGGGTCTGCAGCATCTTCTTGAAATAACATCATCAAATATATTACATTTAAAGTAAATAATTGGAATGCTGCAAAAATGTGGCTTAAACAATTGGCTTCTTCTTGCAAAATTTAGAATTAAATTAAAGAAGAAAAGCATCCGAGCCAGCTAGATGCAAGCTCAGCAGTGTTGATACATGATGAAGGTGAAACACAAATTTAAGGAATTAGACCTGTTAGATGGAGACCCTAAGGAACTATGGACTGAAGTTCATGATGCTATCTAGGAGGTGACAATAAAACAAATTTTCACTATAGAAAGAAGATTAAGAATGGCTGTCCATGGAGGCTTTAGAAGTGGTGACAGAAAATAGAGCTCTTCAAGGAGACTGACAATGTTACTGGAACATTCCACATAAAATGGCCATAATAAAAGACAGCATGAAAAAGAACAAGTCGAAACAGAAGATGTTAAGAAGAGGTGGCAGGAATATACAGCTGAAGCATATATAACATCACTGATGTATACAATGATATGTTCTCTGATCGAGCACCAGGTATCCTTATACTGATGATAAATGGGCCATAAAAAGCCTTGCTAATAACAAGACTGAAGGAACATATGGAATTCCAGAAGAATTGTTTAAAATCCTAAAAAACAATGATGATACAATTCACTTAGATTTTTCCAGCAAATTTGGAAAACACAATAGTGAACTTTGGACTGGGAAAAGTCAGTTTATTGTCCAGTCCAAAAAAGGGCAATGCAAAAGAAAGACCAAATTATTTAAAATCTGCAGTTTTTTTTCACATGCTAGCAAGGTAATGCTCAATATCAAGCTGGCTAGACTCTTATAATATATGAACTGAAAACGGACATATCTACTAATTCATTTTAGAAGAGGCAGAGGAACCAGAGATCAGATTGCCAGCAACTGATGAGTAATAGAGAAAGCAAGGGTGATAGTACCTAAACATCTGCTTTATTGACTACTCTAAAGACTTTTCTTGGGTGGACCATAATCAACTGTAGCAAGCTCTTAGTGAAACAGGGATACGGGGTCACCTTATTTGCCTCCCGAGGAATATGTAAACAGAATAAAAAACAAATATGGAATATCTGACTATGCAAGATTGTGAAAGTAGTGTGACAAGGCTGTATACTGTCACACTGGTTACTTAACTTACATTCTAAATGTATCATACAATGGAATGCTGGGTAAGGCATATCTGATGCTGGAATCAAAACAGCAACTATGGATTATTAACTTCAGATACGCAAAGATTATATTACTTGTGGCTGAAAATGGGGACAATTTGAAAAGTACAAAGCAAAAAAGCTAGCTTGCTGTTCAACATAAAAAATATAATCTTGCCCTCTGAATGATTGTCAAATAAATGTGGAAGAGGTGGAAGAGGTAGTGACAGATTTTATTTTTCCAGTCTCAAAGATCAATAAAGTTAAGATACTAGCTTCTGGAAAGGAAAGTTATGACAAATCTAGTTAAGAGTATAAAGATCAAAAATAGCACATTGTCTGCAAAGCTCCATATAGGTAAAGCTATTGTTATCCCAGTAGTATGATATGACTGAGCTAGTTGGACTATATTTAAGGCCGTCCACCAGAAAAATCTGTGTTTTTGAAATGTGATTTCATAGAAAATATTTCATAAGTCCATAGACTGCAAGAAGAACAGATAAGCTCATAAGCAATTGAGTCGGAAGACTATTTATATTTTGACAGTAACCCCCCCCCCAAACAAAAGCAAATAAGATCAGTCCTGGAGTAAATTTATGGGTATCCATCCAATCATCCTGGTTTAGTTTCACATGCTAGGATGCAAAGGTGTCATTTTGATTAATTTGATGGGGACGTTTGTTCCAGAAGTGCAGTAGGTGCTGGCTAATAAATTTGTCTCTCCAATCCTTGTTCAAGGAAATAAGCCCATACTCTTCACTTGAAGACCTGATACTAACCTACAGCTCAAATACTTTGTCCCATTATGTGAAGACATAATTCTGTCTTTTTTAGTTTCTCCAAATGCTTTACATTTCTAATACCATAATTGAATGGACCCCTTCTTAAGTCAGAGTACAATTAAAGTTCATGAGATTAGCATTGCTTCAGGCTTTGATGTCTGCCAAGAGTGTTCTTCTCAGTACCTGCAATGTACACAGAATTGCCTTCTTCTGCAGTCCATATTGGGTTACATGTATTAGTAGCATATTTATATATGATCATAATTTCTTTTTTTATTACTATGGTTGCTACATCTATTGTTGAAATTGTCTGGGCATCTTTCTTCCACATTACCACATTTTTGTTTGCAAATCCTGATATTTTATGACTTTGTGTCTTTCAGTACATAAGCACTATAACCACTGGGTGCAGTAATGTTGATGATTAATGCTATTTTGTTCTGAAGACAGGACAGACTATAGAAGATACCGATGCTGGGAAAGACCGAAAGCAAAAGAAGAAGGGACAGCAGTGGCTAGGATAGATGGCCAACATTACTGATGTAAATTAATATGAATTTACAGGAACTTCAAGAAGTAGTTGTTGACGGACAGGCCTGATGTACTAAAGTCCTTGAGGTCAGGACATATTATACTTAATGAAATGAACAAACAACAAATTCTACCCAATGGTTATGAATCCAAAGAAACAGGAGTGAAGACTATAATACAGTATTGTGGTTGTGCCAGGCACTCACCACAACAGCAAATTTGATTTTTTTCTCCTCTTTCTACAGCTAACCCACTCTTCTTCCGTCTCCATTTATTTCTTCTAATTTATGTAGTCATGTCCTGTCCTAACACTGTGTTATAGTTGGGTAGAGATACAGTTGTTCTGTGGGAGTAGAGAGATAATTTTGCAGTCTGCCAAGCCTGGTGTGCAGATTAATAGCTGAAAACCATCAAAGATACTATGCCCCTTGACTTGTATCTTTTACTGAAGGTGCATGAATGTTAGCCTGATATTTGGTTTTACCTGACAGAGGTATCTTCTTTTCCATTATTAGGAGCCTGGAATGAAGATATAGACTGACCTAAGGTACATGCCGTGGAATAGGATGATAAGGTGGAGACCATGGTGCTATTACTTTTATGCTTATAAAGTGGTCTATTTTAATACATTGTGTGTGTGTGTGTGTGTGTGTGTGTGTGTGTGTGTGTGTGTGTGTGTGTGTGTGTGTGTGTGTGTGTGTGTGTGTCTATAAACTTAAGACTGCTGTTAAGGTAAGTATAGGATGCCTACACTTACAATGAACATAAATATAGAGACTGGAACTAAGCAATTTGAAAATGTTGAGCGAGTGGAAAGCTGAAAACATTAAGAGAGTGGAGAATAGGCCAACGTGAAGGGTGAGAACTGGTAGTGATTTGGATTTACTTGGAAGCATAGTTTCTCTCAGTGGTTCTAACTGCCATATGTGGATAAATATCCTTCATATCTATGATCATACTGCATTGACTTTAAGGAACAGGCAAGGAGGTCTGCAAAATAAGCATTCTGAATGAATTTTTGTTCAATTGGATAAGGTCTAGAATGAATATTAATTGCCAATTTTTAAAAGAAGTATAAAAAAAATGCAATAAAAAGCCTTCCATTTTTAATTTGGGAAAATGATTTGGTTTGTTATGTCAAAAGCTCCTGAATCAACTGAAATAAGAGATCCCTCAGCTAATGTGGAGTTTTGGGGAAATGAAGGCCTTTAGTTTGAGCAAAATGAGTCAAAATGAGCATGAAAGAACCAAAGGTAGAGGTGTATTCATCTTCATTAAAGCCAAGTACACCTCGAGACTGGTCAACAGTACAACTCTCTTGAACTACTCCATGTGCAATTAACTGTAGGCAAAATACCCCACCACATGATTGCTAGCTATAGGTACCCCACCATAAACCAGGAAAAGAACACCACCTACCTGGACTTACTGGAGTCACTTGCCATACAGCCCAACACCTTAATCATGGGAGATTTCAAATATCCTTCCATCAACTGGGTGACATACATGAGCATGAGCATTTTCGCCCAGAGGTGTCAATATAAATGCTCTGGACCAGATAGTCTGAACCCCCACAAGGGGCTCAAATGTCCTAGACATAGTACTCACTAACATGGGGGATCACTGCATTCCCTCTGTGTGATGCCCTCCTTGGTAAGGTCGGACCATAAATCAGTTTTGTTCGAAATAACTATTAAACCTGTCACCACCACAGGAGCAAAAAAACTAAAATACTTTTCCAAAGCAAACTACAGCCTACTAAATGATGGTATAAAAAGTTCCATACCCCCCAAAATCACAGACAACAATGACTCCTATGCAGAGGTGTACACAAATGCCCTGTGTAAACACTTCAGCAACTGTATACATTCGGCTATGCCTGACTAGATTAAAACCAGGTCCTCCCAAAAAAACAAACCACCCTGGAGGACCTCATGTATAAACTTGTTATATAACAAAAGAAGAAACTGATGTCTAAGAACAAGAAGGAACAGACTCAGTGAGAAAGAATTCCCTCCACCGCTTGAACAAGCAAATCAGACATTTTGTAAAGTCCTCTAAAGCTAATTATGAAGGTAAAATAGCATTCCTAGCTAAAGAAAATCATAAGGCATTCTTTAACTATGCCCAAAATCTAAAAACGAATTCCCCGCTATGTGACAAACTGATAGTAGATGGCACAACTCATACTACACCAGAGGAAATTGCCAACCTGCTAGCTGACAGATTTGGCCCAAACTTCACTCCCCTGTTCCCACCAACTATACCTCAAAGCATATCTGACACAGTCCTCTGCCTAGTATCTCTAGAGATCAGGTCATACCTGTGCTCTCCAAGACCAAAAACACAGCCTCAATGGGACCAGGTAACATCCCAGGTTGCTTATTAAGAAATCTAAAACAGGACTAGTGGACTCACTTGGCATTCTCCTTAACCATAGTCTGAAATCTGGCTTTGTTTCAGCAGAGTGGAGAACAGCAGCAGTAATTCCTTTGCACAAAGGAAGGGCATCAATCGACCCTGGTAACTATAGACCCATAAGACTAACCAGCCTCATCTACAAGGCCATGGAAAGAATCCACATGGACCTTATCAACAAGGACATAGGCAGCCTTCAAACTCCAGACCCAACCCGGTTTGGCTTTGTTAAGGATAGATCATGCTTATTAAACCTAGTAGACTTCTTTGAAAAATTCACCAAAGCCCTGGATGAAGGCAAGACAGTGCATACTGCCTGTCTTGACCTAGCGAAGGCTTTTGGCACAATCCCTCACTCACGTATCATTGAGAAACTCTCCCAGCTGGAGATTATCCCTTACATCACTAGATGGGTAGCCAATTGGCTCTCCGACAGAACACATACCATCAAAGTTGGTGACTCCACCTCTACCAGTAGACCCGTCACCAGTGGCATACCACATGGATCTGTGCTGGGCCCTTTACTGTTTGGAATCTATTTCTCGGAAGTCCAGGCTAAAGTTGTCAGTCTTTGGCTTAACAAGTCCACTGATGATTGCAAATTGGATGCAATCAATGAGTCTCTCAGTGATGTTAAAATATTACAGGAGGGGCTGACACAGACAAATGATTGATGCCAAAGCCATGATCTAAAAACCAAATGCAAAAAAAGTGCATTATTATCCCCTCTGGCAAAGCAGAATTCCCTGCTAATTACAATAATGACATCACCCCCCCCCCCAAGTTCAAACCCAGTGGTATGAGATTTGGGAACACAGGTTGATAGCAATCTGAACTTCAACCACCAGGTTTCACCAGTGGTAAGGAAAGCCTTCTACGTTGTGCATCTCATAAGTAAAGGCATTGCATCCAGGTCTAAGGATGCTATAACTCCACTGTAAGCAACCATCATCACATGATTAATAGAGTACAATGCTCCCTTCTGCATGTACCTCACCAGACACCTGCAGCAGCTTAAGACCACAGAGGTTTCTCACCAAGAAAATACAGGGCCTCCAAACCATGACTTACGTGTATACACTGAAAGCCCTGTCATTGTACTCTGCATCATATAGACTGCTGAGAGGTGACTTGTGCCTGGTCTACTGGGCAGTCTCTGACCCTGCCCTGATAGATATGCTGCATATCCACAAATGGCACAAGAGTCACTTTCTCTAGGGATCTTAACCTAGCCTGTGAAATTAACAGAACATGCTGAAAAGACAGATATATCTCCCAGAGATTGCTGCTACTCTGGAATAAACTTCCAGTTCATGTGAAGAGGAGCTCCTCACTGACCCTATTCAAGTGCAGCCTGGACAAATGGATGGGAGACCACAAATTCACCCCAGGGATGACACCCATGTCCCTCATGGACAGGGGTGTTTGTTGTTAATCAGAGTCACTGTGAATTACATCCATCTAACCAAGGACAATTGAGGCATCTTGGGATTAACATGTCTAGGGTTGCAATCGCTCTAGGTCCGCTAGCCTAGTAATCTCCTATGAAGCAATGAATCTATAAACATTGTTCTGAGTATCCATCTTGAGTTATTAACTCTGAAATATATTGTTTGGAATAAAGGCTTTTCAAATATTTGTCAACCTGAAAATCTTCACCCACCTGCACTGAAATGAGGAAGAGGAAGAGGCTATAATGATGGCAGGTTCTTAGATAAACACAAGAATTGTAGTGCATCTGTAGACTGCTAAATAAGTAATTTCAAGGCTCATTCTAATGGAATAAGTATTTGAAGGGCCTGAATAATATGTGGAGGAAAATATAGACTCTTCTAATAGAATCCAACATCCTTTTCTGTTTGACAGAAGATAGATTGGCTAATGCTGCAATAATTTTCTGGCCTTTTTTAAATGAAATATCCACAACAACTTCCATGTGGTTCCTATAAAAATCTGTCTGAGTGGAGCAATGTAGAATCTGCCAGCTACTTTGATATTGCAACCTATGAGTCAGGATCCTGTGAAGGCTGTCTGCAGATGTCTTAGAAAGCCATGGTAAGTAATTGTACTGCCCAGGGCTTCAGCTGCTGACTCTTGGTGAAATAATAGTACCTAAACTTTGAGGAGGAGACTTCATTGGCCACAGTCATATATTTCTGCATAAGGGTTACTGTAAATTATCTGCTTTTTGTGGAAAGGCCAGGCTAAAGAGTCTGCATTTACCACACCAGTCTAAAAGTCCAAGGAAGCCAACATGCTCTATATAACAGACCTCTTAATTTGAAAAACAAAAATGTGGGATATTTGTTTTCTCTTACTTGAAGAAGACCCTTTAGCAGACAGTCTAACCTTATATGTGTGCAACATTATGCAAAAAGACATACTGTCTAATTTGAGCTTCAAATAGTTATGTGGAACAGGAGATTTATGGAGTTCTTTCCCTCTTAACACATTGCGTTTTTTTATTATTTCCATTTGTATTCAGTCTCTTTTTGTCCTCAGCTGTGATGAAAGTTACTGTAGAGGGATGAAGGGAGTCCTGTCTTTGTTTTTTGCCCTTGATTCCTGAATTTTTTGCATATCCTTAACATTTTATTTTTGTGACCTCTTACATTCAATCCATTTCCTATTAATATCTTCAATTTCTGATGGTCTAGGCAAAGACAGAGTTGAGATGAATATTAAGCACTAATTGTCTATCTTATTAAAAACTTGTTAGCAGATTTTACTTATGAAATTAGCATGAACAGGTGAGAAAGGTGGAACAATCCATATAATCTATTGGGTAACATTATTTTTACTAACAAGTGTCAAAATGTTATGCAGCTGAACATTTTTAGTGTTTATCAGTCTGAAAGATGAAATTATTGACAGTTAAATGCAATACAAATCAGTGTGAATTAACTAATTTTTCTGAACTGGCAAGCACTGAAGATGGTACAAGTCAGCCAGCTTTCACATACTTTGGTACACACTACAAACACAACGTCTGTAGCAAAGTGAAGCCATCATTGCCTTATAAGGAGCAGCTACTGTTAGGAAAAAGACTGTTGAAAGACAGAAAACTTTTTTAACTGCTGTTTATGACAAACCTGCTGCAGGAAGACATCCTTCTCAAAGTTAGCATGGCCTGAACTCCCTAATGTAACTTTGAGACTAGTAATTGTGAGTCCCAGAATTATGCAATATAAAAACTACAAAATACAGAGCAGTAAATGGTGAAAATTGCTATTTTCTTTTAAAGTTGATTTTTGCTCCCCTGCATCACCCATTGTGAAGCTGCACTCTTGCCACACCCCTGCTTCTTATATGTACATATATTAACTTCAACACCACCAGACCTTGAAGACAAGGGAATACTCCAAGGCACAGCAGTCTCATACTTTATAGTTGTAAGGCTGCATTTTTGCTGATTCAGTCTCACTAATACCAGACTTGCATTAAAGTCTCAGAATTGAAAAAAGAGTTAACTATGGTCAAATTATGAGAGTATGAAGATTTTTTGGCCATTAATTAGATTACTTTGCTGGTAGGATGGCAGCAAGGTGATTAAACAAATACTATGGTCCAAAACAAGACCGTAGACAGAAAGCCCAAAGTGATTTTCTTGAGGGATGCTCCACCACCACACACACTCACACACACACACACACACACACACACACACACACACACACACACACAAACTGACTTAAGTCCTATGCATTACATCTTTTTTGAAAGGGTTAAAAACTCAGTTAAGGGTTTTCTTCAGCCACCTTGACTTTTTGCCCATAGCATTCTACATTCCAAGTTAGTGATGGCTGTTTGTTGAACATCCTAATCCCCCAGGGATCATTATCCTAAGCACTGAGCTCTCCGTCACACAATACATTATGTACACACAGCCTCATATCCTGGCTATTTGCTGAAATATGTTAATAGATACTGTTAGAATATTATATACTAGGAAGTATAAGAGTGTACATAAACACAGCCAGTCACATTTAAAATCCCTACAATGCTGTCATCACTTTTACATGTTACCACCACTCTGATTTATACACTGTGATTTGCTGTATATATTTGTCTGTTTTCTCATCTATTCAGTCTCTATATTTCGGGACTCATTCCAGCAGGTCCCAGCTTTTCAAATTATTATCTTTCAAAACACATATATTATTGGCACTTAATTAAATCTAAAAAAAAAAAAAGCAAACACTGCCCTCTTGAACATGTTGGAATAGTCTGAAGTTCCCAATTGTAAAATTATATTAAAAGAAATAATGATAAGGAAAAAAATAAACATCATAAAGTCCTGTATCTGGCTTTCAGTTGGGGGAAGGGATGATAAAGTTAGAAATGGGAGATAAGCCACATTTATTGCATCCTGTCCATATTATTATTCTGATATTTCCCTCATATGTAATGGAAGCAGCATTGCAAGTTGTGTTAATAATGACAGGAAAAATAATTTATAACTAACAGTCCAAACACCTAATTTTCTTTGTGGTGCCAGGGCTGATGCCAGGATACAGAACACTGATTTTAAAATGCTGGGTATTTTTTTTTTCTTCTTTCTTTCTCATTCCTCCTAGTAACACATTTGGTCAGCAAAATCTGTGTAAATTTGTGACTTTTTCTCTTGTAAATGTAAATGAGGATAAAAAGAAAGGAAAAGTATGAAACTGCTCGAACATATAACATACCATTTAAGAAAGTGGTTAGTTCCAGTCCCCCTCTCAACTGTAAGTCAGTATCAGGAAGAAAGAAAAGAGATATGGAAGAATGGTTGGCCAGCCGTAATAGGCTAAACAATGGAATCATAAGTTTTATGTAAGTCAATACTGACAACTACTCCTTTTCATGAATCTATTCCATTGATATATTCACAAACCCATCGTAACATAGCAAAATGCTGTGTTTACCATGTAAACAGTGCACTTCAGCAATAAACATCTGCACATCTACATGAGTAAGGAGTAGCCAGTGCAAAAGTATCTGTGACAGTAATTTATAATCATTTTCTGTCACAATAAGTGACCTCCAGTTATTTAAATCCGTAAAATACACATATTAAATGTATTAAAAAGTGAGACATCTGTGAAGAGTTGGGTGAAACAGGCCAAGCACTTATGGAAAAAAACAGAACAGTTAAATGAGCATCTTTCAACTCTAAATAAAAACCACTGTCAATGCCATCAGGCCTCGGGGAGGTATTATTATTAAAGCCTGGAAGACATCCTTATGTTCTGCGTGTGAAATAGGTTAAGGAGAAGGACCATCCAGAGATAAAAGTTGTAATAGCAAAGAGGAATCAGAATTTGTCAGATAATCACAAATGGCAGTTTATAAAAAAAATATAGTGAAACAGTGTTAGTGGCTCTACAAGTAGCACACTTGCCTCTGGTGCTAAAAGATCAGAAGGTTATAAGTTCTATTCCTGTACCAGGTACTTGGACTAATTTTCAAATACTAATACTCCAATACAGCATAAGGGGGGAGGGGTGCTGCACTCATGAGTGTGCCATCCTTTGGAAAGGACATTAAACTGAGCTCACACCTTTTTGAGATGGTAGTAGTTCAAGTGGATGTAAAAGATCCCATGGCACTTATATAAAAAAAAAAAAAAAAAAGTAGAGGAAGTTTCCCAGTTTCTTAACGAAATTTCATGTAGTCCCCTTGCCCATGCAAGAAAACAAATGAAAAGTAATTTGTATTTATTTATTTTTATTGAGGATAGAGTTTGCTCAGAGATAATGTAAGGCTTCTGTTTGCTTTTTTTAATCAGCTGAAACAAACATTTTTTAAATAACATTTATTAAATTATAATGAAAAACATCAAAACATATGAAAACATATTATACCACACACTATAAAATCACCCAGCCTAAAGATATAATAACAAAACCTCAGTTTGAAATCCAACAATCAAAAAACAATTACAACAATAAGAACATTTTCCAAAGTTTTCATTCACTGTACTACATTTATTTATCTCGTACATCTTGCATTGGACTCCAGTAAAAACAAGAATGTTTTCTCAGTGTTTACTACCTTAGCAAATAAATTTGCACCTATATTACAAAGCGATATAGGCCAAATGTTTTTAGGAACTCCTGATCCAATTACCCTTTAGCAACATTAACATTGTACGCAATGGGTCAGGAAATCTTACCTTCATCCAAAACACTGCTAAATACCATCACCACCAAAGTATGTTCCAATTCAAATTTTACCAGTTTATAAAAATCCACATTGTAGCCATGTAGTCCTCCACATGTAGCAACCTTCATGTACTTAATAGATGCAATCATTTCCCTTAGCCCTGTCTTCTCACTCAATCTTCTGTTATCTTCATACACAATCACTGGTCATTTCCATTCATTAAAAAACTCCTCTTTTTAATTATTTACATATTTTGCAGTTGTTAAACATTTAAGATGACTGTTCCAAGAGCTATGTTCAGTGACACTGTCTACAAGACAAGATACAATTCATAAGAGTAAATGACGGTATCTAACATGGCATTTCAGTTAATTGATGATAACAGAAATGTTTACACTGTGCAGCACCATGAAACACTGAAAAAAAAGAAATTTATATTTCTTTTCAACTGAATAACAATGCAAGGATTCTTTGACATATTAGTTATACAGATGTTGTTGTTCAGTAATATAGCAATTTTCACTGTGGCATGATTGCCTGTCAGACTCGATACACTTCCCCCTAACCACCTTACCATGTAAACATCCCAAACCAATAAATGTTTTATAGACTCTATAGTCACCAGAACTGGACAGACTCATCCTTCATGCTGCAGCCATCTTGCTGAATCATTGATGTGATACCTCGTTACTTAATCCACTTCATCACACTAAAAAGTCTGAGTTTGGGAAAAAACACCACAACACAGCAAACGTTCACTTCTACCTCGGCCTTTCCCCTAACCCTCTCCCTCTCTCAAGAAGGCTTTCTCACTTCCTTTCTGTGTGAAAACTTATGACATCAGATCAGTGTATCCACAACATCATCAAGAATGTTGCAGTTTGTCTTTTCCCCCACCCAAACCAAGATCATCTGTTTTTTTTCCCTATTCTACAGATTTTGTACCACCAAGGAACTTTAGAACTGGTTCCTGTGCTCTTAAAACAAAGTGTGTGTGGCAGCAGAGAAAAAGATTTTATTTATTACTCTCTTTGATTCCCAGAAAGTTGGGCTGCTGGGACCCATTCTGGATTGATCAGTCCTCAACACCTTTTTACTTGTACCAAAATATAAGATGCTGTTTATGCAGAGTTTTCTTCCTTTGATCCTTCTTCACACTTTTCTGGTTACCCTGAATCTCAGGGATGCTTATCTTCATATTCCTACTCATCCAGGGCTTAGAACATTTGTAAGGTTTTCTGCCTTGCAGTTTCATATTCAATTCTCAGTTTTGCTTTTGCTCTTTGGTATTTCTACAGTGCCAGGGGTATTTACCAATTGCTTATCTCAGATCATACTATTCCGCAGGCTCCAGGGTATCCATATTTACCCTTACCTGGGTAATGATCTTCTCCAGGCCCTTTAAAAGAAAAGGTTACCATGGACTTTATTTTAAGTCTGGGTTTCATCCTGAATTTAAAGAAATCTGTCCTTCCTTCTCAAGATCTGTACTATTTTTTTTTTAGGATGGCAGTTGAACTTTGTATCTGTGATGGCATTTCATCCTCAGAAGAAACTACAATTTCTGTTCTCTTATTTTTAGTCTCTCCTTTCTCTAAAAATGACTCAGCAAGAGAGGTACAGATAACCCTGTGGTAAATGGCATCAGCCATTCAAATTGTTCTATTTGCAGGACTCGGGACAAGGAAGATTCAGTGGTATTTTAAGTCCATTCGGGTACAGCACTGCCACCACCTGAACTTCCCTATTCTTTTCTTGCCCTTCTTGAAGAAGGAAATCACTTGGTGGATCAACCAGATATCCTCAGTTCAAGGGTGCCCTTTCTACCTCTCTCTCTCTCTCCTTGCCAGGAGATATCCATAGATGCTTCAGACCTAGACCTGTGGAGCATAGGTTCATAGGTTGGTACTAGGCTATCGGCCTAGGGCCTGTACAAGCCTAGCCATAACAATTCCCTGGCTATTTCTTCCCACGCTATTTACTTCCCTGGACCCCTGTCTAGCAGGGTGACTGACGTGATCCCCGGGGTGAATTTCCTTTCTCTCGTCCAATCATCAAGGTTCCTTTTGAAGAGGGCCAAAGAGGTGCCCTGCTTGACATGTATGGGCAGTCTATTCCAGAGTCTGGGTAGTCTCTGGGTCTGGAACCTATCCCTCCAGCATATTTTGTTTATTGTGATGACAAAGTTTAGATCCCTGGAGCATGTGGCTCTGAGGGATTGGGATTTCTTTAAGTGTAGTATGTCCAACAGCTGTGGGTTTGACATGGCCTTGTATGTTAAGCAGAGATTGCCTCGGAGTAGACAATATGAGACAGAGTATAGCTGGAGTTTTTTAAGGCAGTCAGCATAGGGCATCTGCTTTAGGCCTGTGATTCTTTTAGTAAGGTATTTCTGTGACCTTTCCAGTTGTTGCAGATGTCTTGAGTGGTACATACCAAATGGGGCATTGTATTCTATAATGGGTCTAATGAGGAATGAGTACAGTGGGACAATGACCTCCTTTTTTCTGGATGAAAAGCCCTTAGTGATGAGGTGTACCATATAGAAGGATTTCCTGACTGTTGTGGCGATGTGGTTATTGAAGGTGAGACCACTGTCCACCTGTGTCCCTAAGTCTCTTATCATACTTTTAGTGTTCAGTGTACTGCCACATATGTGGTAATTCACAGGTACATGTTTTTTTCCCAAAGGGGATAACTATACATTTCTTGGCATTGAGCTTGAGCCCATGGCTCAGGCACCAAGCATCTGTTTCTGTAAGGCCCTTTTGTAGAGTATCCACATCATTTGGGGATTTAATAATGGCTTCCAGTTCTATGAACATCAAAGTCCAGGGTTCATGGTCAAAACAGAACAGAAAGATCCTCATAAATGTCAAGGAAATGAAAGCTCTGACCCTGGTCTTCAGGCTCTATATCACCTTTGGTCTCTATGAACCCTCTGGATCCTCACGGACGATACCATTGTAATGTGGTATATCAACAAATAGGGTGGGGTAAAGCCTTATCATCTCTGCAAACTTGCCATGACAGTGTGGGAGATAGATGTCCAGTACAACAGCTTCCTTCAACAGTTTACATTTACTCACAAATCAATACAGTGGCAGATTACCTGAGCAGATCTAAGGCAGCCCCTCACAAATGGTTTATATTCCCTCACAAATCAATACAGTTGCAGATTACCTGAACAGATCTAAGGCAGACCCTCACAAATGGATGTTGAACAGGCAGCTCTTCCTGCAAATTATCTATCAGTGTGGAACTCCCCTAATACATCTGTTTGCCTCCACTCTGAGCAGGCAACTCAGACTGTTTTGCTCCAGACTTCCATGCTCAGAACTTAAACCCTTTTTGGAGTTTAGTCCTGCTTTTATTAAGGACACTAATGATTTCTTGCATTCTTTGAAATTTTGGTCTAATAGAGCAAATTTGAATGATTTATTGCTGGGAACACTAGACATCAAGTCACTTTTTACTGTAATACCAAATGAGTTAGGCGTTCAGTATATTAGAGAGTTTTTGAATAAGCACAGTACTTTTACATCTTGTAAAACTGAAATTCTATCTTCCATGCTTGAAATAGTTTTACAAAACAATTTTTTTTGTTTAATAATATTACCATCAGCAAGTTGGCATAGCAATGGGTACGCCCGTTGCCAATACGTACGCCAACTCGGTTTTAGCTAGATAGGAAGAAAAATATATTTATGACACTATTGATCCTTTAATTTATACGAACACTGATTTGGTGTTCTACAAGCATTTTGTTGATGATATTTTTCTGTTGTGGAATAATAGTATCGAGAATTTGAAATTGTTTGTTAACTGGTTACATAGTAATGCTGAATTTTTGGTGTTTGACTTGACCTATGATAGTTTAAAAATTCATTTTTTGGATATCACTATTAGTTTATCTGATGAATGTTTTGACACTATTTTTAAAAAGGATGTGCAGGCTGCAAGATATGTGCACTCTCAGAGTATGCACCTAAGTTATATCTTCAAAGATACTGTGTATATTCAATTTCTACGGGCTAGTAAATTAAATACGTGACGATGCATTTTTGCAAGATCTAGAAGTCATGTGTAAGGACTTTAGTCTAAGAGGATATGATCCAGAGTTGTTGGATGTTATAAAAGATGTATCTATTAATAGACGTGTTGATATAGGACAGCCATAATTGAGATCTGATTTAGTAGCTACAGTTAATAGGCCAAATGAGAAAAGACCTGTTAGGTATCTTATGAAGTATAACAGGCATACGAAATGTATTAAACAGATTATTAACAAATATTTATTTATATTATTATATATTAATATTATATTATAGTATATTTAGTCTCACTTCTAATAGTGAAATTAAAGAATTTATAGGTTCTAAAACAAATTTTGCACACAAAAAAGAAAGAAATTTGAAACAGCTTCTGTGTTATAAAGACATGCCTCAATATAAAAAAACTGTCATTGAATAGCAAAGAAACACATCCCTGCCATCAATGCAGTTATTGCAATGTTATTAATACAGATCTGTTATTTGAACATCTCATTTTTAGTGTTACTTTTGAATTTAGAACTTTTGCTACTTGTCAAACAGAGAATGTGATTTATTTGGCTAATTGTGTTGCATGCTCAAGTTTTTATATAGGTAAAACTAACTTGAAATTAAAACAAAGGATTTGTTCTCATTTCTCTGAGATTCAGAGAGAAGTTGAGAAAAATGCTCTCTTTAAACACATTCAGTTAAAAGGTGATACACATTCCTTTAAATTTTGAGTAGATCAAGTTGTAAATGTAGGTATAAGGGATGGTGACATTAAACTTCAGACTGAGCTTGCTGAATGTAAGTGGATAGATTATTTTCAAGCTTCTGTTTTTCCAGGACTGAATTCTCAAAATAGTTTAAAACCTATTCTGGAATATAAACATGACTGTATTAACTAGTAGTTGTATTAACCAGGCTGTTTGTATGTTTTATTTTGTCTTGTTTTTACTTTATTGCTAGGAATGGATTAATTATGCTTGTGATTTTTTAAATATGTAATTGAATGCTGATTTTTATTGGTTGATTTGAATATTTATTGTGACCATTACCCTAGCTGTTTTATGCATTGAGAAAGAGCTTATGCTTGAAAACTTTGCGTTTGTCTTACTAAAAACACGCCTTGATGCTGTATTCCTAGTTTATTTCTGTTTTTGTGCCTTTGCTTATCTAGGAATACTTTGGTTCCTAGACGAGATTTTATTCTTTATTATGGAAATGTCTGTACATCAGTGCATTCGTTTGCCTGCACACTTCCCCAACACAAAATAAAGGAGAATGAATTCTGCATATTCTAGATGCTCACAGATAATACGATTTTATTTAGACAAAACTAAGAATATCAGAAAGTCGGGTCAGTTGTTTGTTTCTTACTAAGGAAAAAAATGAGGTTTCCTGTTTGCAATCAAACAATCTCTTGGTGGATTTCTTCAGCAATTTCCTTTTGTTATTCCATTGAAGGAAAATCACAGTCATACCAGGTCAGAACTCACTCTACCAGAGGTGTAGTTCCTTCTGGTGCTTTTTTCAAGGGTCTAGACTAAAAATCAATTCAGGAAATAACCACTTGGTCTTCCATTCACACACTTACGAAACACAATAAAACTGATGCAATTTCTAAGGCCAGGACTGTTTTTTCCGTATTTATTTTCCAAGGAATGCTTAACTCCAATTCTGCTCCTCAGTCCTTCTCCCAGATATTCTAAACAGCTTTGGGAATCTTCCAATATGTTAACAATACTGCAACAATGATCAATGAAAGACATAGTACAGTTGTGTGTGTGAACTTACCATAACAGCAGATGTCACAATCACTGTTGCAGTATTAGCTGTCTTCATAGTTTCCCCTTTGTTTTTATTTTCTTAAATCTTCCATTTCCCTTGACTAAGTTGGACCTCCTGCACCATTCTCCCTTTCATTACTGCCATGCATTTTCTTCCTCTTCCTTGTGTGCCTCAGTTTTTGTTTTCCTTGTCTGGGTCAGGAAAGTCATGAGGATTTTCATGCCCAGGTACCCCTTCTGTGCTGCTTAGTGCTGCCTGGCATGGGCCATGCTTCGGGACATGCAGTAGAAGAGGAAGGTGCCCATTCTTTGGTGTACTGGTCAGACGTACAATATCGCCTTAGCAGAATACCCTATTTCTGAGCAATACTGCAACAGTGATCTATTTGGAGATCTACTAGTATGGTAAGTTCTTAGGCAATTGTACTTTCCTTTACCATCACCATAAACAAATGTATCCATTCCATGATGTTAACTTAATACTTCACAGTTTTGCCTCATAAAATGTGTTCACTTCCTTAGTGCATGAATGACTCTACCAGTGTCTTCTGATTTCACAGCTCAGCCAGACATGATGCAGCACTGCAACGCATTTCTGTTTTACATTACATTATTCCTGTATTGTTTTCCTTTTAAATCTGTACTTTGTCTAGCCTCTCACACTCACATTTAACATGTTGTCTTCTCTTTAAGTATACTTTTAAATGCAAAAGTACCATGTCAGTAGATATTTGAGTAGTAACTGTCACAGGGAATTATTTGCTTGCCAAAAGCAGTAAGGAGACTGCGGCAGCCCCTTTTCAGCTTACTACTTGCTGCCACATGTAGTGTTCTGTGATGACCCATCGGGTGTTAATGTCCTTTGTTTATTTATGAACTGCAAATCACTTGTAGTAAGGAATATATAATACTAACTGAGAATCACCTATAATAACAACATATGTTACTATCAGGCATCTATGGGTCTGTAGCTACTCTGAAGCAGGTATTACAGTACTGTGGCAGATACTTAGTATATCATACAGGACAACACTGAAACCCAAAGGTATTGTTCATGGTGCATTCATAAACCATTACTCTAGAGTATCTACCTTGTTACTTATGCATGCTTCTTACAATTTTAGGTTCGGAGTAGTTTATCTTACAGTGAAAATTATGCAAGAGCTTATGCTAGTTGAAAGACTTTGTCTTTCCCACTCAGTGAAATAGGGCTCAATTGAGAATGATAAATGCGTTTACTCTGCCCATTGTATTGTATGCCATACTGAATGGTGTATGTTATGCTATTTGTTGAGGGCACTCACTCTTTTTTGCATTAAGCAGTTTGAGATCAAGAGAAATCAATGCCACCGGGGTGCACTGAAGAGACTCTGCACTGGATACAGGCATTGAAATAAAGTAAAGAAGATGGTTAACCATGAACATTTAACATAAAGGAATTTCGATAGTTGCTCTAATTAATGTTTCTTCACTGATATACCATGTCAGAAAGGATCTGTAGAATAGCTTTTATTAACACACTTTTACCTCCTGTAGTAACAGTAACTAACTTTGTTCTGGAATTTACTTTGAAAACAGCAAGTGCAGGTTTCAACAGGGCTTGATTTTCCATTCATTCTCATGCAGTTCAGGGGCATATTGATGAATTGCTTTGCCCTGACAAAGAAAAGCTGTCTTAATGTGAGAGATAGTGTTCATCAATCCTGGCCAATAGACTCTGGCTTTTTGCTTTCTAAATCAATTGGAAGAACAAAGATGTTTATTCAGCAAATGGCCTAAGCTATTCTGCTAAGGGTCAGGTAGAAGTCAGAGGCAAATGCAACAAGAGGGCAACTGAGTTAGCCATCAATGATCATTGTTACATACAGACAAGGGAATTGTGTTTGAAGTAGTGCCTCTGTGATTCTGGAAAGCTTGGAACAAGAACACCACCCAGATGATTAAATGGGGTGTGTACTGGAAAAAGCACAACAAAATGTTTATTGTGAATGTAAAAAAAAATAGGAAAAAGTGTCAACCATAGCTTGGTGTGCAAACTAAGAGAATATTCAAACATACAAGATGAATCTTTACTTTGCTTCTTAAAAATAAACAATAAAGTTCTGATGTGATTTTGTTAGCTTATTTACCCCTCTGTCTTTCACTCTTCTCTGTTCCAGCTATTAGTAGTTCCCTCTTCCAGATCCCATTTCCCATGTTGTACCTGTTTTACCTCACACAGCATACCAATGAGCTGTGGGACCTATATCCAGAAAGAATTAAACTTTTACAGCAAGTTATCTAGCCAGGGTAGTAAGCAAGCATAAATCCCTGATAGTGGATTTACTGAAGGTAAAGGAAGTTTTGTGTGTGTGTGTGTGTGTGTGTGTGTGTGTGTGTGTGTGTGTGTGTGTGTGTGTGTGTGTGTGTGTGTGTGTGTGTGTGTGTGTGTGTGTGTGTGTGTGTGTGTGTGTGTGTGTGTGTCTGTGTGTGTGTGTGTCTGTGTGTGTGTGTGTGTGTGTGTGTGTGTGTCTGTCTGTCTGTCTGTCTCTCTGTGTGTGTGTGTGTGTGTGTGTGTGTGTGTGTGTGTGTGTGTGTCTGTGTGTGTGTGTGTGTTGCCTTCCCTGAGGAGTGCATATGCAGTCAGTGTAAATTGCAGTGCTTCCTCTGCTCACCACTGGATTGTCTCTTATACATGGTAAGAAATGTTACAGAGCTGCTACTGAACCCAGCCCTCAGTGTGTAGTACATCAACCCTCCCTCAATTGACTCTCTTAATGAGCTATACCTGAATTTCGGGTCTATATCAGATAATCGAAATGGCTCATTATTGAATGCCGTAACGTCGAACTGCAAAACCCGAAACCTCAAAACAGCGAATGTTTTCCCAGGGCAAAAATTTGCCGTTCCAAGAAACACACACACATCACAAGCACACTAAAAAGCAGCAATCCACACACATACATTTAAAAGTTACATATAACCCTACACTACACTGCACATACACTACTATCTATCATTTTACCTTAACCCAGACCCTAACCCAAAGGTCCGTCACTATCGCACACGCACCTCACCCGTGCCCTAACCCTAACTCACTTAGCCTGTCCCTAACCCCAAATTCTCACTATCACACACTCACCTCACTCACGCCCTAACCCTAACTCACTTAACCTGCCCCTAACCCCAAATTCTCACTATCGCACACTCACCTCACCTGCACCCTAACTCACTTAACCCGCCCCTAACCCCAAATTCTGTCACAATCGCACACTTACCTGACCTGCACCCTAACCCTAACTCACCCAACCCGTGCCCTAACCTGAATGTCTGCACAATCACACACTTGCCTTAACCCACCCCATAACTTCCACCACTGAAAACAGCAAAGCCACAACGGCCAACTGAATTCCTTCCCTAGGAAAGAATTTGGTTTTGTGCAGCTTCACTGATTTCAGCATTCGCGATATTGGGTTCAATATTAGATCATTCGAAATTCTGCCATTTCGATGATCTAATATAGACCCCTGAATTTCTATTAATGTAATAAACATCTTGCCTACACACCACTGAACCAGCTCTGATGTATGGTTTTAAAAGTAGATCTAGTGGTATATGTGATAAGCAGTTAAAAAAAGTTTTGGAGACATATTTGCTGTGTATGATCTGCCAATGATGCAACAGGTGGTACACTTGTCTTTGGTGCAGAAAACTGTGGGATCTATTCCCACACCAGGTAAAGTAACTACTGACATGGCAGTGATGCAAAGGGAGTTGCTGCACTCCTGAGTATGCTGTCCTTCGGATGAGATGTTAAACCAAAGTCCCATCTGCTTGCATTTGTGATAGCTCAAGAGGATATAAAATATCCCATGGCACCTATCAATAAGAGTAGGGGCCCTTTATTTATAGACAAAAATAACTCTTATTTACAATATATTTACACATATTTACAAATTTACACATATATAGTTATACAAATCTATTTACCCATATTTCTAATTTCCTTTACACTCATACTAAATTTTCATCCCTATTAGACCCCCCCACTTCTTTTTTAATAACCACCATCTGATTTTACTTAATATTGTTGCTAAAATCCATTTACAATTAAACATAATTTTCATTTATTCTTTCATTCAGTATAACCCATATAACATAAAATAACGTTTTATCTATTGTTTTAACATATTGACTTTTATTTTTTTTAATATCCAGATTTAGTCATATCTGTGTTTATTTTATCTACTTATATTATATATTTGAAAAAATATTCTTTACATAGTTTTCCCCACAACGTTTTTACTATTTTACATTTCAAAAACATGTTCCATAGTTTCTTCTTCTTGACAATGTAAACATATTCAATCACATTTCTTTTTATATGGCATATTTCCTTTTACTGGCAATTTATCTATTATCAGTCTCCACAAAAAAATCTTGACATTCTACTTTCTGAATACACCATTTGCTTCTTATTTTTATAGTTTTATTTTTTCATCTATTGGATTTTACTATGGTTTTACATACTAATGTTTTATTATTGCATTTCTATATCATCAATTTTTATTTTCAAAAAAATATTTTTTCTTGGTAACATTTTATTTCTTCATTTACATACTCTTTTTTTTCCTTTTACTTTTTTGCCATACCCCAAAATTGATCATATTTGTATTTATACAGTTTTACTACTAATTTCTTATGTTTTTCCATTTATCCACTTTAACAGTCTGTACAAATTTAATGAAGCAGTATATACCACTGGGTTAATTAACCCTAAACCTCCTTCCTCTTTATTTACATACAAAACTCCTCTTTAATGGATTTAATCTAGAACCTCATATAAATTAAAAAAAAAATGTCTGCAATAATTCCTTTTCAAATACTGTTGGCAACATAAATACACTTGTTAAGTATGCTATTTTTGCCATCAGTACGAATTTATCAACTAAGTCTTTTTTGTGAATGATAATTTATATGTTCTCCAGAAAAGACAGGTTTGTTTTATTTCTTCTGTTGTTTTTTTCCCATTGAATTCTACTTACACCTTTATTCGCAAATGTTATACTTACCTAACAAAATTTCATTCATTGTAAAATATATGCCTCCAGTCTTTAATATATCAACTAAACCATTACTTTTCTTTTTTTTTTATTTAAAGCATCCCTATCACCTCTAGAGAGTCATTTGTGCAAATTATTACTTCCTTTATTCAAATGTTGTTTTTTTGCATTCATTATACTGTCATCTGCATATGTCAATAGAACTGTAATTGATTTTTTGTGATTTATTTCACACACTATCACACTCATAACTAATGCAAAAAGTAATATAACTCATTAGACTTCCTTGTCTTACACCACTCTTCATGTGTACCTCTTGGCTTAACCAGCCATTCACAAGTATTTTTACTTCATTATCGCTATAGCGGTGGTGGTGCTGCGGTAGCGTTATTGCCTCATAGCAAGACGTTGTCCCGTTCGATTCTCAGCTAGAGCTGTGTGGAGGCATATGTGAATGGGACATGCCTTCGTTGAAGGTTGTTCGTCAGGGCTGGTAACCCGGTACGTAAATATCCACTACCAATCATTAGTGGACCAGAGTTCCGCTGTGGCGACCCCTAACCAGTAAAAGCTGAAAGACACAAACAAACATCGCTATAACTGGACATACATCATTTCCTAACGTTCTCACTTGTATTATATTCTTTCATTATTACCCACAAGATTTCATGTCCAATTGTATCAAATGCCTTATTAAGGTCCCCTATCATGATTTTCATTTCTTCTTTTCTTTTCATATCATCCACAATTTCTCCATCATTAATAATTCTTGACAACACTTCCCCTTTATACTATATATATTGTCCTCAATAATGTTTTCCACTTTAGTTTCAAATCTCTTTCATATTATATTCATAAAGGTCTTATAATTCAGTTTTTTTGTTTCTATCTTGCTTCCTCCATATGAATTTAAGTATTCCACTACACAACTCTTTATACACAAAATCTTCATTTAAGCATTCATTCAAAATCTTTAAAATATGTTACAAATATATATATATATATATATATATATATATATATATATACACATATAGACACACACACACACACATATATATATATATATATATATATATATATATATATATATATATATATATATATATATATATAAAAATTTTTTTGCCAGTCCCTTATTTTTTTTTTTTTAATTTCATACCCTGTGCTATCTGGTCTTGCAACTGAATTTATATTTCCTTGTCCTGATACTTTATCTAGCTCACTTAAAGAAATATCCTTTTCCAACTCTTTATTCTCTTTTTCTGTTAACATTTCTACTTTCCATGTTTTTTTCATTGCCTTCTTTTTTCTTTAAACATTTCCTGTACATATTATGCTACAATATTCATAATATTTCCTAAGTTCTGTTTCATCTGTTACACTTGTATTTCTCTCATTACATTGCCATTTTCCTTTACTAATCTGCTTAAGTAACTTAATACTTCTCTTTTTACTTGTAAAAATATTTTTGCTTATGTAACAATTCTTGTATTTTGTCTTGATTTGTTTCTTATAATTCTTTTTCTTTGTCAGAGTGCTATCATTATGTTTTAAAATTTCCAGTGCATTGTTATATCTTGTTTTATTTATATTTCTTTCTCTACTTTTCTCACATCATGTTGTCATTGTAAACTTTTTTTTATATTTTTCTTTAAATATCATCCACCATTGAAACCATTTTTTATAAAATGTTCTCATAGTAATATGATCTTTCCATAACTGTATTATTAATCTATTTCCTTTTTCATTCCATGCTTTCACATTTATCTTTTTTGTTCCGTTGCCTATTTTTTATATATTTCTTGTTTCCCTTTATCTCTAGCCATATTTGTAAGATGATCACAAAATCCTGTTTCAACTACATCCCCTTCTCCTATAACTAAACCTTGGGATACTATACAATAATCTGTTTCAGTTCTATATATATAACCTTTTGTAAGTCTATGAATTTTTAACCTAAAGTTTTAACTTACCACATCTTATAACTTCTAATATTTTTCTGATATAATTTCTTTTTTTTATGCTTGCTTCTTAAATCACAGTTAAAGTTTCCTGTTGTTATAATATTCATATTTATCATTACATAGTCTAAAATCTGATGAAATAACATTTCCCTTTCTTTACAATTAGTATACGCATATAATGTTATAATTCTGTACACTTGTTCTTTCCATTCTAAATCTCCAATGGTTAATCTTTCCATGTTTGATAAAGTTACATCTAATATATTTACTGCATTTCTACAGAATATGGCTATTCTAGAAAATCTTTCATTTTCCAAATTCCAGATTATCTTTCCTCTCCATAGTTTATCTGTTTCTAACCTTTCTTCGTTTGTTAAAAACCTTCTGTCATCTCATATAATTACATCGACATCACATGTATTACACCACTCCAAAATCCCTATTCTCCTTTATATTTTTAATAATACTAACACTTACAGAAAGCACTCTAAATTTTTAATTTGCCTTTTCCTTAGATTCATGGTTTCATAAAATCATTGCTAATTACTAGGCTTTCTTAATAAGCCATTCTAAACCTAGCCAATTTCCCTCCCAAAGGTGAGACTCAAACACTGTAGCTTGTGTTTGTGAGTCAAATTCTTAATCATTATCCCAACCTGTGAAAGAACTGAAAACACTGTCATCTGTGTTAGCATGTCTGGCAAGAGATTTGTGCATATTCTCAGATTAACTTGTATCGTATGCCAGCATGATTAATTGTGAAAATGTAAATACGTTTTAAAATGTTAAGTGTCTTCCTTTTTAAACAGAATGTTTAAAAAATCTGTCACTGTTTTGATACATTTGAAATAGTTAAAAACAATATCAAGACCCAAGTAGGCAGAAGCAGGAAAAACTTTAATAAAACAAAACAAAAGGTAAGCACTTTCATGGTTCAAACCCACTTTTTCAGACAACAGAGTACAAAATCTTAGAATTTAAAAAAGTCAACATCCAATCAAAAGGCAGTATTCATTAAAATCAATTAATTATTAAAATTAACTGTTAAAAAATCAGCACTTACTAGTGTTTAAATAGATGTGTATACAAAAAAAAGTTTTAAAGAAACAGCTTCCAGATGCAAGTATGTGCTTGGCTAAGGCACTAGTCTCCTTATTATTCAAGAACATGGTCATGATATCAGGAATAATAAGGAGACTAGTGCCTTGGTCAAGCACATACTTGCATCTGGTCTAGAACACAAACTTAAGTTCTTTGTTTTGGAGATGATAGATGAAAGTTTGAGGGGGAGTAGCATCAGAATAAAAACAGAAGCATGTGAACAAAAATGGATTCTCTATTTCCAGGTGGAAAAAACACCTGGTATAAATGAAGCTGTTGTCTTCTTGGGTAAGAGTCTATCAGCATGACGCATCTTGACTTGGCAGGATTTGCCCACTCTTCTTTGCTAAAGCACTCCATATCTGTCAGATTGCGAGGGAATGTCTTGTTCACATCCCTCTTCAGGTAACCCCACAGATTTTCTATTGGATTTAGGTCTGGGCCCTGGCTGTGCCATTCGAAAACTTAAATTTTCTCCTGGTGAAGTCATTCTTTTGCTGATTTGGATGTGTGCTTGGGATCATTGTTATGTTGAAAGGTGACATTCCTCTATATCTTCATCTTTCTAGCAGACACCTGAAGGTTTAGAGGCCAAAAGTGAATGGTATTTGCAACTGTTCGTATTTTCTTCCACCTTGACTAAAGCCCCAGTTCCAGCTGAAGAAAAGCAACCCCAAAGCATGATGCTGCCACCAGCATGCTTCACCATGGGGATGGTGTTCTTTTGGTGATGCGAAGTGTTGTTTCTTCACCAAACATACCTTTTGGAATTGTGGCCAAAAAGTTCAACATTGATCTCATCAGGCCATAACAGATTTTCCCACATGCTTTTGGGAGACTTGATGTATTGTTTTGCAAATTTTAGCTGGGTCTGGATGTTTTTCTGTGTAAGAAAAGTCTTCCATCTTGCAACCCTAGCCCATAGTCCAGATATATAGAGAATACAGGAGAGTGTTGTCACATGTAGTACACAACCAGTACCTGCCAGAAATTCCTGCAGCTCCTTCAGTGTTGCTGTAGGTCTCTTAGCAGCCTCCCTGACCAGTTTTTGTCTTGTCTTTTCATCAGTTTTGGAGGGATGTCCAATTATTTGCAACATCACTGTTGTCCCATATTTTCTCCACTTTTTGATGACTGTCTTCACTGTGCTCCATGGTATATCCAATGCTGTGGAAACTTTTTTGTACCCTTCTCCTGACTGATACTTTTCAAGAATAAGATCCCTTTGATGCTTTGTAAGCTCTCTGCGAACCATGGCTTTTGCTGTAGCAGGCAACTGATAAATGTCAAGAAAATCCTACTAGGACAGCTGAACTTTATTTGGGGTTAATCTGAGTCTTATAAATTGATGGCAGGTGTGTACCCAAGAAGACTAAATGCTGCAATTAAATCAAAAGGTGCTTCAACAAAGTATTAGTTTAAGGATGTGCACATACAACAAAGTATTAGTTTAAGGGTGTGCACACTTATGCAACCAGCGTATTTTACATTTTTTATTTTTTATATTTTTCCCCTAACAGATTTGTTTGTTTTTCGATTGAATTGCACAGGTTATAGGTCACATTAAAGGTGGGAAAAGTTTTGAAATGATTTGTTGTGGTCTCGTTTTTTTTTTTTATATCACAAAAACCTGGCATTTTAACAGGGGTGTGTAAACCTTTTATATCTACTGTGTATATATATATATATATATATATATATATATATATATATATATATATATATATATATATATATATATATATATATATATGTATATGGGATATATGCAAATGACCCTTATGAACATCAGCTATATGGCGATTCTGATTGCCCATGACTTTTACATTTGAAGTTGTTTTAATGGACAATTTCAGGCCAATAAAGCCCAACCTTACTAGCTATGGATATGCATATTTCAGCCTTGTTATGACCTCATCAGCATAGCATAAGCAGAGTGTTTGACTAAGCTTAAGAAACACAGGGTTGTTATACGATTCTGATTGCCATATAGCTGAAACACCTGATGTTCATAAGGGTCATTTGCATATATCCCATGTGCCTCTGTTACAGGAGGTTTGGGAGGTCACTCACTGGAAGTTCTAGCTTGGCTGGAGTTTTCATTTAGTTTTTTCTGATTGTTTTTTCAGTGTGACCTTCTAACTCTTTGTTTTAATATATATATATATATATATATATATATATATATATATATATATATACACACACACACACACACACACACACACACACACACACACACACACACACACACACACACACATCTTTGGGTTCCCTGCCTTTTTGTCATACATCCATTTGGTTGATGAGTGCTAGGGTCAGTGTTTTATAATGAGCATATGAAAAGCTGAAAGGTCAAAATGTCAAGGGAATTTTCATTGAGAAAGGTGAGTAGGGTTGAGAGGGTGAGAGCATTTGTGTATGCGTGTGAGAGTTAGGGATAGGGATAGGTGAGAGGATACTTTTTTTTATGTTTGTATGCCACTGTGTATTTTTAAGGTTAGAGTCATGGTTAGGTAAGGGATAGATGCAGTATTCTTAGTGTGTATTTGTACATGTTTGTGTGTCTTGTGTAGTGGCAGTGCTACGGAAAAGTTTTTATTAAGGAAAGGTGTAGGGTTAGGGTTGAGGAAAGGGAAGGGTCAGCATTAGGGTAAGTACCCATTACTAAGGTGGTGTAGGGGGACAGCTGCCGTAAACCGCCTTTGTAATGGGTATTAACCCTATTCCTGACTTTACCCCTTTTCCAACTCTAAACCTACACCTTACCATAATTAAAACCTTGCAGTAACACTGCCACTATTTAGGTGAATTTGAGGTAAGTATGAAAGTGGGTTTTAGCGTGAACATTGGGAGTGGAAATACTTTTCCTTTTTCAGTCTTTTGTACCTTCAGTATTTTGGGTTGATTGGTGTTTTGCATGTTTGAACTTCTTAATGCCATCTTTTAAACGGGTCTATATTAGATAAACAAAAGTTTATCTTACCGAACGCTAACATGAGCGAAAATCCCGGAACCCGAAACCGGAATTGTGAGATTGCAGTACAGTGAAGATGGGAATATTTGCCCTTTCCTCTCTGTAGTGAGATCTCGGAGTTGAAATATATATTTAGCTGGGGGTGTGCAGTTTCGAGTTCCGGGATTTTCAGTAATGTCATCGTTCAGTAAGATAAACTTTCATTTATCTAATATAGACCCTTTTATATCAAATATATATATATATATATATATATATATATATATATATATTTAAACCTAACATCTCCTTACTCTCCCTTCTTCAGTCAAGTCCTTACTTTTATCAATTTCTCTCCCCTTTGGCTTTCTCTGTAAATATGCCATAAGCCTGCTTTTCTCTTACTTTGTATCAGACTTCCTGTTTGTTTTATATTAACTTATCTTTAATTTCTCTATAACAGGCTAAAATCTTTCTAACTATTAAATTATTGTCATTTAACTTGTATCTGTTCTTTACCATTGTTTTCGTATTATGTCTTATGTGGTATAATTACTTAAACTGTAGTTGTTTTTTATATTATTTTTTAAAGACTGTAAAATTATTGATCTTAAAATGTTTTGTAATACTTTGTAGCTTTTCTCCCCAGGCCTCTGCTGAAAAAGGATTCCTACCCATTCAGACTTTCCTAGTAATCACATGTGAATATATAATATATATATATATATATATATATATATATATATATATATATATATATATATATATATATATATATATATATATAATGCATCCATCCATTCATCCATCCTCAACCCTTTTTCTCAATTTGCACCTGGGGTTGGGGTGTCACTTAAGCAGTGACAATCATCTCAAGCCAAGGTTTACACCACTGGGTGGTTAGCCCTGTCATGGTGGTTCATTCTTACCACTTACTCACATACACACTCTCACCTATGGCCAATTTAGAGTGCCTAATTCACCTACTGCATGTCTTTGGAATGTGGGAGGAAACTGGATCACCCAAAGGAAACCCACGTGGCTGCAGGGAGGACATGCAGACTCTGCACAGAAGGCACCCCAGCCGAGAATCGAACTGGAGAGCCTCTTGCTGTGAGGTGACAACGCTAACTGCTGCACCAGCACAGCCACCCCTATATATATATATATATATATATATATATATATATATATGTGTGTGTGTGTGTGTGTGTGTGTGTGTGTGTATTAAAGTAGATATTAAAATTAGGAGATTTTATTATCCATTAATTTATTCACTTTCTATATATCTGTGATGAGTCTCTTATAAAAAGAGCCAGAACAATGGCTTATCATAGTACTATTTACCTCACTGTATAATCTCCTTCACAAAACTGTAAATACAAAATTGCTCATCAAGCACTGACTACATCATAAATACATTAAAGCTACATTCAACACAGCTTCTCATTCCTTCACAAAGGCTCTTGCCTTGTCTCTAAGTGAAAAGCTTGAATTGGGCCATAAAACCTTGCAACATTATTACTACTGTTTCTGAGATTATCAAATTCTTCTTATACATAAAAGCATGTCAAAATTGCAGCTGTTTGTTTGTTTGGGTAAGCCCCTCCCTAACATTGCCTTATCCTTAATGATGTGTCTTCTTTACCCAAAAGCAACATAATCAAGCCCCAAGCTTAATATAGATCTTAACTACCCTGTGTGCCCAGAATTTTGAAAGAGCAAATTCTTAACAGATGTGCACCATAGCAAACATTCCATGATCAACATTCCATGCTTTCTAAATAAACTAAAAAGTTGTAATAATTCATTATAATAAAGATAGAGAAAAAGTTGGGCACAGAGTTAAAGGAAAAGTCTGACCAAGAAATATTTAGACACATTTCATATGTTTATGAAAGCATGTTTGTTTTAACCCTGTGTGATTTTTTCATCCAAGGTTTGCTATTTAAACTTTTGAACTTGCACCCATTAAGTAACCTAATGAAAGTACAGTTGTTTATATTTTTGTTACCTTTGGAAGGAATATGGCATTGCATTCCTAAGCCAAGTCGTCTGCCAGTACTGAAATTGTGAGCCTGTGTTTAATATCTATACATTTTTTAACAACATAAGACTCAAAAGGGTCATTGTCAGGTTAAGTTACTTTGTCAGAGTCAGTCAGTAATCAAGTGAATGGATTCAAACCTAGCACTAGAAAAAAGCCTGTTTGCAAGGGAAGACTGCACTTGAACGACATTGTCATAGCAACTGAAATATTGTATAGTAACTAAGATTACCCAAATTTGATCAGAGACTCAGCCACTATAAGAGCTGGTGTGGCGAGACTAGGAAATAGCAACCACTGCTTGCTTACGTATTCTTGGAGGTGCAGTGAGACTAGGGACTCTTCTCTTGATTGACACCTGAAGAGACCACAAGGTATTACACCTGTGGAGCACAAGCTGCCTTTCTGCAAATGCACTGGCTGGGAAATCAGTAAGCAGAGACATGCTTCACACACCACTTATGTGGAGCTCAAAAAAGTCACTGCAGGTTAGGGCAGGTGGCCTCATCCATAGCATCCACCTTTTGCCACAGGGGGAAATGAATGGACAAATTAAGCACCCTGGACATGAGCAAATTGATTGTAGGTCTCTCATCTAGCTTAGGGATGCCTGGTGTTTTCCCCGAGTTAATGAATGAGACAGTCATGTAAAGATGGTGGCGCCATTAGTCAGGTATGACAAGGAGCAAAAAGGAAAACTGATAAAATTGCATGTTTTGTTGTTGATGTGTGCTTTTCTGCAAATATTAGGATTTGTGCTTGAGTGCAGGATTTTGAAAAGAAAGGAAAAGGCGAGATTTACATTTGATTTATAGCTGTCCCCATTTTTTCTGAGTTTATGCAGCCTTGAAATGGATCTATCTATATATTTATCTCTCGCTTTATTTATGCATGTCTCTCTCTCTCTTTATATATATATATATATGGCATATATGTGTGTGTTTGTGTGCATGTGTATTTATGACAACTTACTGAAAAGAGGTATATTGCAAATCATAACATTAAACGCAAAATCCTGAAATGTCAGAATGTTGAAACTTTACAATACATGTAGTATGTACATACATAAACTTTGTCAGTACACAGCCAGTTCATACACGGTATCACACCCTACTAGTGAAACTCAGAAACAAATGCTAATGTGGGTCCTGGGGGATGGATGGCAAGTCTAGCTCTCTGCAAAGGAAGGGGAGTAAGTATTTTGATTTCAGTATTGCAACATTTCAACATTTTGACTTTTCAGCATTACGCATTCAGTATTATAACTTTTAGTGTATTGCTTTTCTATGTACCCCATATGAAAATATAAATATATATATATATATCTATATATATATATATATATATATATATATATATATATATATATATATTGAGAGAGAGAGAGAGAGATCAGTATAAATGTCTGGAATTACATTTCCAGCATGCCAGTTATAGCACCCAGCATAGTAGACTGTTGCACTTTCATTTCATTCATGATTTCATCATGAAAGGTGATGGGACACAACAACAATAATTGCAACATCACTTTTAATGAGCGGTGCAGTGTAACTGGCACATGTACCATAAAGTTAATATCTTGACAATTTGCAGAAAAAATATTTATATATTTACAGATGTCAAACGTATGTAGTTATGCTTAATTTCATGACTACATGGCACATAACTTTAGCAATTATTGGTATTTTGATGTAAAATCTTTAAAATATCAATTTATTTAAACAGCATCAATAACGCAGCTGCAATCTTATTCAAATTCCAGAAAGAAATGTACTTTTACTACCTCAAAATCTTGTGCAACCTTTGGTGAAAAGAACATATTTTGTTAAATGAAATACTAGAAAAATGTTAAGATACTGAATGGTGGGGTACTTAATAGATATTACTGCAATTCCGTGAATTTTTAAGACACTTGCACTTCAAGCTTGTGTCTTTCAAAACCCAAGGCAGTATAATAGTATCTGTATAATGCATGTACTGTCATGCCTTACTGCTTACTTAATGCACACTTTGATACCGTTTATTCTTTATCCTAAATTTGTACTCTAAGTGGGCAAGGGTTCAGAATAAAGCTGACATTGTAGTTACACCTGAGAAGCCTGTTGCAGCTATTCACTGCCCCTCAAATACTTCATTTCTGCAGATTAATTTTCTATTGTGCCTGTTGTGCTGTAGAGTATGTAGACTAACACATAACTCATGTACAGTGAATTTTCATACGCATATACATATTTTCATTAATGTCAGCTATTTTTACACATTTTTTATCTTGAAGTCTTTATTTATTTATTTGTTGTTTGTTGACCGGGTGCATGGACTAGAACAAGATCCTTTTCAGCTACTACCTAGGCCAAATATCAAATGCAAAGTAATTACAACACAGAGTGAAAGTAAGAGCATTAAGACATTAATGTTTACAATAGTCTGCTCAAAAATCTGTGTAATACACTGAGCATGCAGCACTTATGCAAAACGCATTAAAAAGCATGTACAAAATTTAAAATGGTCACAAAACATATAAAACTGTATTAAACACATAGCAGTAGTAAAAGTCCTGTCATTCTTGTGAACAGGAAATGTTAGTCAACCTGTGTCTTGAAATTAAGAACACTGTAATTCTTATAACTAATTAACATGCCTTGAGGAGGATCCACACTTGCCCTGAGTGGAGAAAGCAACTCCAATTTCCTATAAAAGGGAAGACCAGAAATAGGGAAGCATAGAATTTAGCCTCAGAAAAGGAAGATGGATTTGGACCTGGAGAAAGAGGCTGAGGGATAGTTCAGAGACAGAGAGAGAGAGAGAGAGAAAGAGGCATTCACTTATTGTAAACAGGGATGGCATTGTGACTTACTGGAGAAAGATCCTGTTAGATATCTACACTTAAGATTGTAACTGCAGACATTGGGTATATAATCCTGAACGTTAGAATACTGGACTTAGTTTATTTGAACTGAACTGTGAATCATTTACTTGAAGTGAATTTTGAGTTATGTGCCTGAAATGAGCCATGAGTACCATGCATACTGTATTTGAGATGGTATGGAGGCACTGTAAATAACATGCACCACTACACAATTTCACTGTAAAACAAGTGCACCAAAAACACATAGACAGTTTCCAGGATATTCAATATGCTGTACTACAGAGAAAATGAAAAAAATACATATATATATATATATATATATATATATATATATATATATATATATATATAAATATATATATATATATATATATATATATATATATATATATATATATATAATTATAGGAATATATATGTTTTATATATACTATATAATATTTTAAATATAATATATATATATATATATATATATATATATATGGAAGCATAACCTTCCATCAAACTTTAAACTATACGATCCTACACGTAGGTTTTATTCACACTGAGCTGAATGGAGTAGGGGCACTGACCACAACTCTGATCTGTGATATATAACAATAAGTATCCTGTTTTTGTTTTGTGCTTATTTTTACGAGTTGTTGCTTCTTCTAACCATTTATAGCACCTTTTATTGTCTGCTGCCTACTAGTTTTACTGCATTTATTGCTATAAACTAATCTGCACTATTGTACTGAAATTGTATGCCTTACAGGGCCTGTTAAATCACTTTTGTTACTGTCACACTGTTTGTAAAGCTTTTTAGCTAGTCTCACTGTGTGAACGGTATTAACTGGAAATTATCTCCATTTGTTAAGCATCTGTTTGTTTGTTCTGATTTCCTGCCAAGGAGTGTATCGTATAACTGATATGGTTGCAGTTAAAATCATTGTCTAGAGCCTCCTTGCTCGTTTATCTGTTTAAAACTTTCATTTAGTGTCTCACTGCTGTTTTTCTGTTGTGATAAAATTGTCTGTAGTGTTTTCTGCCTACAATAGTCTAGCTAGTAGCTGCAGCATAGTTCCACTTCAGGTTTGCTGTCTCTAGGCCTGTTTATTTTCAGTGGCTGTTTGTTCTGATCACATGCTCCAGGCCATCTTGCATTAGCAAAAGCTTTTCTTCACTGTAGTGAGAGGATTATGTTGATTGGCTACTGGCTGGTAAAGGTTGGCTGGTCTAGGACTTGGAATAAGCACTCATTGGTCCTTTTGAGCTTTTTTTAGTTGTTTCAGGTTGTACCTTCTGGTATTTAGGCCCTGCCTTTGAGAGGAATTCTCTTTATTCACATTGAGCTGAACGGAGGTCGGCACTGACCACAACTCTGATCTGTGATATATAACAATAAGTAAACTGTTGTTTTTTTTGGTTATTTTTACTTGTTATTGCTTATTCTTACCATTTATAGCACTTTTTGTTGTCTGTTGCCTACTATTTGTTACTGTATTTTATTGTTATAAACTAATCTGCACTATTGTACTGGAATTGTCTGCCTTACAGGGCCTGTTAAATCACTTTTGTTACTGTCACACTATTTGTAAGATTTTTTGAAAGGTATTAACTGGAAATTGTTTCCATTTGTTAAGCATCTGTTTGTGTTTTCTGATTTCCTGCCAGTGTAACATATAACTGATTTGTTTGCAGTTAAAAGCAGTCTCTAGAGTCTCCTTGCTCCATTTTCTGTTAAAACATTCATTTAGTGTCTCACTGCTGTTTTTCTTCTGTGATAAACATTTCTACAGTGTTTACTGCCTAAAATAGTGTAGCTAGTAGCTGTAGCATAGTCCCACTTTATGTTTGCTGTCTCTTGGCCTGTTTGTTTGCAGTGGCTGTTTGCTCTGAGCACATGTCCCAAGCCATCTTGGATTAGCAGAGACCTTTCTTCACTTTAGTGAGAGGATTGTGTTGATTGACCACTGGCCAGTAAAGGTTGGCTGGTCTAGGGCTTGGAGTAAGCACTCATTGATCCTTTTGAGCTTTTTTAAAGTTTTTTCAGGTTGTACCTTTTGGTATTTAGGCCCTGCCTTTGAGATGAATTCTGTTTAGTCACACTGAGCTGAATTAAGGGGGACACTGACCACAACTCTGATCTGTGATATATAACAATAAGTATCCTGTTTTTTTTCTTATTTTTATTAGTTATTGCTTATTCTAATCATTTATAGCACTTTTTACTGTCTGCTGCCTAGTATTTTTGACTGTATTTTATTGCTATAAGGTAATCTGTACTATACTGAAATTGTTTGTCTTACAGGGCCTCACGTTTGTTACTGTCATACTGTTTATAAAGCTTTTTCAGCTAGTTTCACTCTCTGAAAGGTATTAACTGGAAATGTTCTCCATTTGTTAAGTATCTGTTTGTTTGTTCTGATTTCCTGCCAAGGAGTATATCATATAACTGATTTGTTTGCAGCTATAAGTATTCTCTAGAATTTCCTTGCTCCTTTATCTGTTTAAAAAGTTCATTTAGTGTCTCACTGCTGTTTTTCTGCTGTGCTAAACATTTCTGGTTCATAGGTTCATAGATTACTTCTATAGTGTTTTTTTTCCCTAAAATGGTGTAGCTAGTAGCTGTAGCATAGTTTCCCACCCTGCCTCCCTGTTGGTGTCTTGGTCTTATACTTGGTAGCTTTGCATTTGCCAGCCCCTACTGTAAATTTGATCTGGGACACTCCTCCCAGTCCAGTCTCATTAGCTCATTCTGCCTAATCCAGAGAGAACATTTGCAAAGGCCACCCCCTTAGTTTCTTAACCCTGAATTATTTCCTTTCTCCCCTTCCACTTTACTACAAAAAAAAATCTTTAATCAGCTGCTTTTACAGTTTTTATGTTTCCTCCTCCTACTCTATTACTTCATCTTGTTTTTTCTGCTACTTGTTCTCCAAAGTGTTCAATTGCATCTTCTTTTCTGCTTCATTTATTACTGTTTGTTTTTAGCCTGTTTAAATTTTAAGTGTTATTCTAAGCCTCTTAGTTTTGGTTTAAGCACTTGGGCTTTAGGCCATCCCCTTAGCTCTCCCTGGCCTCTCTCCTTCAGATTCTGACAAATATGGATGGATAATTTCCCATGGTTTCCCCTCCTAGCCTGGTTGATATGGGCATCCTGAGACAGTGTAGCAACTGCTTCATGTACATGGACAACCATCATCTACTACCACCTAGGAACACAATTTGTGAGAGATGCAATTACATAAAGAAGCTAGAGTCTATGCTCTCTCCCTCACAAGCCAGTATATCTGGCACTGAGAAGGCTGTCAACACAATCACTACACCTCAAACACCACCCATAACTACACAACATGAACCCAAATATGTGGAGTTTCTCAACAAAAACAAACCCAAACAAAGGAGATCTCTGAGGCAAAACACATGAGAACTCCAGAACCCTCCACACCACATACCATGCATAGTCTATACACCAGTGTCTTGCAACCACTAAGGCCTAACCATAAATCCAACATATTAGTCATAGGAGACTCCACTGTGAGACACACAGATGTGCCTCTCACCAGGCTGGATAAGGAGAAGGTCACAGTTAGTTTGTCAGGTGCCAGAATTTGCCATATCATGCAAGCACTCAAGTCTCTCAACAACAGGTACTGTTATGACTCTGTCATAGTCCATGTTGGTGTGAACAAGTTGAGATGTACCTCCCTGGACTATATGAAGACAGACATGATTGAGCTCGCTGAATATATTTCCCAGGCAGGTATGTCCCTAGCCTTAAGTAGCATTCTACCATCACCCAGAATCATGCCTCAATACAAACAGAAAATGATTGACTTTAACAATTGACTTAGTTTCTGGTGTCATCCAGGGGGATCCAGTGCCTGACAGCCTGGGAAGATATGATCAACAGACCACAATGCTTTACTAGAGATGGCCTGCTTCTGTCTCACTTGGGCTTCAGACTTCTGGCAAAGGCCCTTGCCTCCCCCATAGTGCCTTTTTAGTGAAAGTCATGAGGTCGATACTACCAACATCAAAATTTCAACAAAATGCAAATTAAAGGTCATGCTGCTAAACGCTAGGAGTCTAAACATGAAACTGCACGCATCGCAAGCATTCTTAACCCTGGAAGATGCTGACATTTGTGCAGTCACAGAAGCCTGGTTCAAAGCTGTGGAGAGCACCCTGGCCTTACATGGTTACTCATCCTATCATACATTCAGACACCAAAATGTGGGCATCAAAGCCAAAGGAGGTGGAGTTTCAATATATATTAAAGTCACACAAACCTTCAGGATAGTCAAACAGTATGATGCACATGAGACACTCTAGGTGTAGTTAACCATTGAAAAGACCCTTATTCAAATTATAGCTAGCCTTAGGACCCCAAACTTGACTCATGATGCCCACTCCACCTATCTGGACATCTTCAAATCTATCAAGATTCAACACTTTACCATGATCCTGGGTGACTTTAATTATCCAACCATAGATTGGAAAAACTTCTCATGCCAGAACACAAATGCCCAGAGATTCCTCAATTTTATCAATGCAAAGGCCTTGGAACAGCTAGTTGATACCCCCACAAGAGGTGATACTATCTTGTACTTAATATTAACCATCATGAGTAACCACTGCAGCATGCTATGGTATCATCCTCCTTGGTAAGATCTGACCATAAAGCGGTCCCTTTTGAAGCCACCATCTGCCCAACCCTCTTCTAGCTAGGGTCAAACAAAAAACTTCTCCAAAGCTGATTACAACCTCCTGAGGGATGGTATGAACAGCTTCACAGCCCTCTTTTCCACTGTAGTAACTAGCACCAATGTCCAAATATACACCAAAGTACTATGCAAGCATTTATATAGATGCATGGAATCAGGAATACCTGACAGGACAAAATCATCTTCCACAAGGAGGAGTAAACCTGTCTGGTGGACATCTGCAATAAATAAACTATATAACAAAAGGAAAAAAATTTCTGTCCGGGACCAAGAAGGAGCAGGTGCCCAATTGGAAGCTATCTCTCCTTAGCCTGAACAAGCAAATAAGATCACTAGTGAAATCCTCTAAACCCAGATTGGCCACATCTACTAGAGACAACCATAAGACCTTCTTCACATATGTCCGTATTCTCAAAGGAAGCACCCAGATCTTTTCAGAACTTGTGGTCAAGGACACCACATACACAAATGCTGTAGATATAGCCAATCTAGTGGCTATCAGATTCAGCAAAATATTCTCCCCTCTGCCCCCCTCCCCCATCAACAGATCAGGATATCTCCAGCAGCTACCCACCACCCCTAATCTCTAGGGAACAGGTCATCACTGCTCTCTCAAAGGCAAAAATACAGTCTCCATGGGACCCAATAAGATCCCAGGATGCATCCTACGTGAAAAAAAATCAAAGAAGACCAGCACTCAAAAACAGGTCTCGGACAAAAAAAGATTTAATTTAACCCAGAGTTAAATCCACATATATCCACATAGCTACACTTCAAACACACAAATGGTGAACTTAAAAAGCATACCTGTTTTGTCACTCAGCCTTCATCAGTGCAATAAAGCTTTAGGTTAACATCACATGTATAATTATGTGTATACACATACCCATTAGTTGAATACCATTGGTTATTACAACTGCTCATTAATTCCTCAGGGAAACAAAGCCCCTAACTTAATAATCCCCATACATTCTTTATAATTTAACATGGAATGCAATCCCTCCTTCTGCATATTTGTTCGCCATACTTTATAATAATAAATTAAAAATTGGCCGTAGTGTGTTTTAAACTATGTTTGTATAATGCATTAGTGCCATTGGCACATCTGATATCACTCATATGTTCAGATATTCTCAGTTTAAAGGGACGTGATGTTTGCCCTATGTAAAAGGCAGAACAGGTGCATCTAACAAAATAAGCAACCCAGTCCATACTACAGTTGCCATACACCAAAATGTCAAATACCTTAGAACAGTGGCGGCCGGTGACTTCAAATCAAAGGGGGGCTGCAGGAGACAGCTGAATATGTGAGGTCAATGGAAAGGGGTGTGGCCAACTAGAAAGGGGAGGAGCTATGCTTAAAACCACAAAAACTGTAACTTTAATTAAATACGCTGCCCTGGGTGCCAAACCGTCATTATGAGAGTCCAATCAAGACAAAAAGAAGTGTAGAAGAAAAAAATATTTCAACGCATTGGCTGCATGACAGCTTACTTAATATCTAGATGGAAACAAAAAGGTTGTGAGGCATGAAAAAATAAATTACTTTTTAAATACATTACTCGAATGCCAGTCAAAATCAAGTATAAGAAAAACAAGCAGCACTCAACTCAAACCACTTCTCCTTGAACTGCAGTTCTAATTATAATTTATATTCAGCTTTATTAAAGTACCAAGTAACATGCTGAAAGTAACAATCTCTGTGATACCATCACTTGTAAAAATGTTTCTTATCCAAAAACAACCTGCTGCTGATAACAGCTATCTACCCGTTTCATGGGGAAAACATGATCAAAGTAAAAAATGAAAAGCAAACAAGAAACAAGCTCAAGATACATTGCTTATAGGATTACTGCACAAGTTATTGACCACACATGATAGATTAGCATTCTGTTTAGTTTAAAGGCAAAGCCTGCAAAGATGACAGCAAGTCTCCAACAAATGTAATAAGCTTCTTAAAATAATGTAATCATATCCTTTATTACAAATACCATCATATGCATTTCAATACACAAGGCTTATATGTTATCTAGTTATGTAAGTATTTTCTGCATGGCAACAACAGAAAGGCTTTCAATGTTGGCAATTTTTTAACAGTATCCTTATTAAAGCTTACGACAGCAAGTCTCCAACAAATGTAATAAGCTTCTTAAAATAATGTAATCATATCCTTTATTACAAATACCGTCATATGCATTTCAATACACAAGGCTTATATGTTATCTAGTTATGTAAGTATTTTCTGCATGGCAACAACAGAAAGGCTTTCAATGTTGGCAATTTTTAACAGTATCCTTATTAAAGCTTACTTGCATCTTACAATCTCAGACAAGCTTACCTGATGGTCATTAAAGCATTGCTACTTAAACACAGAGCAACAGGCACTTTCTGAATAATAATAAGCATAAATCAACTGTATAAAAATATGACAGAAACCAGAACAGTCTGCAAAATCAAGGACAGATGAAAAGCCACTGTAGTACTTGTGTCTATCTTGGATGGGGGGATACTCTGCACATTTACACTGCATAACTGCTCCTTGCCTTGCTTGGACACATCTAGAGTCACTACATGGGGGAGTGGGGTGCAACAACTATGTCACAATTTGAAATGTCTCTGGCTGACTGTGATGGCCCTTACACATTTGTCATACCTCTCACACATTTGTCATACCTCTCACCCTTAGAGCAAGAAATCTGGACAAAGCCATACAAAGAAGTGGGATAAAGGCCCAAAAATAAGGACAATTTTTAAATATTTCTCTTATAAACTTAGAAAGATAATAGAATAGTAGATATTGCATTATTATGGATTTTCTGAAGGGTATGAAATCTGAAACTCAAATGTCTGTCATTACTATAAACTTAGAAAATTGCTAAAATAAAAGGTTTTGTGTTACTATGTACTTACTGAAGAATATGAAGTCTGAAATTCAAATGCCTGTCAATCTTACTTATTTAACATTTGTTAACCAGAAAAGTCTGACTTTGAACAAAAGCCAATTTTCAGCAGAGGCCCAGGGAGAAATACTGCAGACACATGTCTTTGTAACATGGGGGGACAGCAGAGCAAACCCAGAGAAACACAGGGAGGACATGCAGACAACACACAGAAGGCACCCCAGCCAGGAATCAAACCAAAAAAACATCTAGCTGTGAGGCAACAATGCTACTGCTGCACCATCAACTATTTAAAGAATTAAAACTCAGAAACCTCAGATTTTACGAGGAACAGAACAAAATATGAGACAAAAATATGCAAACATTTCACAAATGGTGGTGGGGTAGGGAATTCAGGTTCTTAATATCTGCACCCAAAGTATAGGGTTCAAGCCCACCAGCAGGTAGCCTGAGTTCTCTCCAGCCACCACTATAAACCAACTGGGGCATTACACACACAGACAGGTGTTTACTAGGCTAACGGTCATGAGGGCCTTTTTAAACCTAGCCATTCATCCCAAATCTCTGACAAGTTCTGATATCCTTTATAAGTGCAAGCATGGGCCTGTGAGATGAATCATTTACAGGTTGAGTACACACAACTGTCTTAGAAAGACATACAAGCAGACAGACTGCCAAGTGCACAGGCAAGCAAAACTAATGCAGAAAGACTGCACCCTCTTTGTAAAGCAATCGTCTTGCAGACTATGTTAATTAATGCATGCAGACCTACTCCATCACAGCTCCACTTCCTCTGTTCCATTTCCTGCAACACGTCTGAAAGTTACAAACTAAAACCAAGTATCTACAACATCAACAGTTCTTCTTCATCACTGTTCTCGACATCCTCTGCTCTACTTACATATTTGAAAGTTACAATACTATAACCAAGTATCAATAACAATGTCAGTTATTCTAATGTGTCTTACTGGAATACACTGCAATTATTTCAGGTTGTAAACACATACTCCTTTTAGTAAATAACACACAAGTGCAGGTAAGCCGGTGGTCGCAAGCACAAGTACTCAATAACTATGAAACCTGTTATGCATAATGAGCACATGCCAGTAGCTCTTTCAAATCTGCCAAATTACCTTAATCGGTTATAAAGGACTGCGTTTTAAATGAAGGCAATTTCCTAGTTAACTAGCTGTGTTACAGCTGCAATTCCCGATTTTAAGCACTAGCAGTAAACACAATAAAATGATGCAGAATCGCATTCATCACGAAACTTGCGGGTCGCTCAGATGAGCCTTTCAATCCTGAAGACCACTGAACAAAAACCCTGGAGTACGCGGTGGTCCAATATAACTCCCAAAATGCTTGTAATAAACAATATTCTAAAAATGAAGATTTTCTTCCAGGAAAGGGGTTATCAATGAAGATCTTCTGATTACTGTAGTTCAAAAAAAAAGCCATACCCCCACATTTACGCTGTTTAGTCCTGAGCTGTTGACAGTACAGTCTCAGTTCTGAAATCAAACATAAAAGTAAAAAAAAAAAACATGTAAGGTACTACAAAAATGCAGTTATTTGTACGCAAATGTTGTTTCCAACCATGAATAATGAAGCACTAAAAAAAGTTTCCTTCCATTTCCTTCTTCCTATATTTGCACAACAGTCCCACTGACAACAAAAACAGGAGCAATACACACACACACACACACACACACACACACACACACACACACACACACACACACACACACACACACACACCTCCAGTTACAAGCACCAGCTAACACATACACACCTCCAGTTACAAGCACCAGCTAACACATACACAACTCCAGTTACAAGCACCAGCTAACACATACACAACTCCAGTTACAAGCACCAGCTAACACATACACAACTCCAGTTACAAGCACCAGCTAACACATACACAACTCCAGTTACAAGCACCAACACATAAAGTAAAATGCACCATACACTTACCTGTCTGTTCTCCATACCATATCCTGCCCGCGCAATACTCACAAGATCCCAGTAAAGCTCCTTCCCGACGACGAGATCCCAAGCTCCCTCCCGAGACTGTTCTGGCTGTTGCTGTTGCAGTCCGGATGCGATATATCCTCCCAGCGTATCTGTGCACTTTAAAAGTGCACAGACGTCTCCTTGCATCCCTCTATGGGTCCTGCCGGACTGCCTTGAGCATGCGCATAGACCGACGGTAGTCGGGACTACTGCGCATGCGCGAAGTCCGCGAAATTTTAAAAAATTATTTTTTTTTTGTTTTCTTTTTTTTTGTTGTCTTTTTTAATTTGAGGGGGCTGCAGTCCGGCAGCCCGATGCCACGAGCCGCCCCTGCCTTAGAACAGTTTATAGAAGTAAAAGATTTTTCTTTTGGAACAAACTTGCAAAAACTGCAATGTCCACATGGGTAACATCCAGAGTGGATTGTGAATTTATTTTGCCAATGCTGAAACCTCTTTTATAATAACTAAACTACCCTGCCATAGTTTTCCCTTTTCTATATGCAAACTGGCATTTGGGTAGTATCCCTGCAACCTATCATCCATATTTAGTACATCCCAATGTTTATGTATAACCCGCTGCAAAAAAGTTGTATTAGCCCCATAATAAACCTGATAGGTTTATTATTGGAGTTTTCCTTAACCTGATATTTTAATAATTCAGACCTATGGACCTTATCAATTGAAAATAAGGTCAGGAATATAATGCCAATTATTGAATACAATGCCCCCTTCGGCATGTCCATTGCAAAGCACATACAGCAGCTGGAGACACCACAGAGATTCCTCACCAGGAGAATCCAGGGCCTCAAACATCTACCCTACATGGATAGACTAAAAGCCCTGTCCCTCTACTCAGTTTTATACAGACTCCTCAGAAGTGACCTCTGTCTGGCATACAAAGCAATCTCAGACCCTGCCTTGATAGGACTGCTGCATATCCACAACTCAAGCTCCACTCAAGCAACCTGTATGCACAACCTCAACCTGGTCTGTGATATCAATAACAAACAGATTTGTGTCCCAGAGACTCCTCCCTGTGTGGGATAGACGTCATTTTCACGTAAACCAGAGTACCTCATTATCCCTTTTTAAGTGCAACCTGGATAACAGGATGGGAAACAGAAAATACACCCCTGGGATTCCACCTGTGTCCTTGCTGGACAGGGGCTTTGGGTGCTGATTTGTCTAAACATGGGCTAAACTCTTGGCTAGGCTTATAAGACCCTCAGGTCTAATAGCCGAGTAACCTCCTATGATCCTACGATCCTATGATTGACCCCTGCTGGTCAAAAATTAAGACAGTGATACTCAAAGGATTGAAAAACAAAACAAACAAAAACATATTTTTACCAATGAAGCAAGCCCTCCTGTACCCTCACACACCTTTGCAAATTACATATACCAACTCTGTGATCCCACTACACTGGGAAAAGGGAATATTCCCCAATCCCCACTGCAGTGCAGTCTCACACTGACAAAGCCAGTACACTTTAGTTAGCTGCACGGCAATGTCATCATTTGATTTATCGATAAAACGTGCTGCTCCCATACATGTATGTATGTATGTATGTATATATGCATATATATATATATATATATATATATATATATATATATATACATATATATATATATATATATATATATATATGTACATGTCTGCGTATGGGATCCAGGCTTGTTTTTGAAACAGAAGTGATCAACACATTTGGAGGATCACTAGTGTATAACTGGCAAAAACACTTTTTTTTTCCTGTGAATTTTTACTCCTGAATGCTGTTTATATGAATAGTATTTTACTCAGTTGCGATCATACTTGTATGAGGCAATCAAAGATGAGTTAAATATTTATTTGGGAGTTGGAATATACATATATAAAGAGATATTTGTTACACACACAGGTGTGTGTGTGTGTGTGTGTGTGTGTGTGTGTGTGTGTGTGTGTGTGTGTGTGTGTGTGTGTGTGTGTGTGTGTGTGTATGAGAATAACAGTACTGTTTGAAATTTAAATGGAAAGAATTATAAAATATTGCGCCATTTCATTGCTGTTCAGAAACAACTAAACCAAGAAACATGGTCATCTACTGATCACAGATGTGACCAATACATTTATATTTGGCAATCATAACACTCCTAACTCTACATGCATAAGTCATACAAAAATGCTTGCATGAGGAAGCTTCACTCCATCCCCTGATGTGGGGGCTTTATCTCCACACCCCCTATGATCACACAACAGTGAAACAAGGGAAATAAATCAAATTATGATATATTTAATCTCCTCAACTTTGACTATAGCAAAATTGAATGTGATTCATCAGTGACCACTTGTATAACCAAAACTTGATTGCTATGGGTAATGTGAGGCTTGATGTCACAGACAGAAGGCCTTAACATCCAAGAGGGTGTATTATTTTCTTATAATGCTCACCCTGGATGGCATTATTGCACTTATAAAATGGCCTTTGTGTGCATTTGTCTGCACATGTGCTTTGATTTTTTTTTATTGTATTTTTTAATTCTAAATTATGTTTTTCCCCAGATAATTGTCAGTGATATGTGTGTGTGTGTGTGTGTGTGTGTGTGTGTGTGTGTGTGTGTGTATGTGTGTGTTGTTTTTTTTAATTTGCTCTGCTTTGGATTTTATCACAAAGAGCATGCGTTTAAACAAAACATTATTATGTATATCCAAATAAACACTATTTTGAAATAACTAAAGTGTACTTATGACTTAGAGTTGTTTCAAAGTGGAGCTCTGGCATCTTCTATTACACTCTATTACACCGGACATGTTATGCTGTGTATTTCAACACTGTCCTACAAGGCAAAACTTGGCATTGTAGTACTTTACTGTCTGGTCAGGAACTTTGACATTATATTTTGCATTTAAACAGACAAAAATAATAATTTTTGTTAACCAGATAGGCCCACAGGATACACAATCCCATTTCAGGGACAGACAAAGAGCAGTATTTGGTTAAGTGACTACCTCAAGATCACACAAGAGGCAAATGAAGGCTGAGGGAATCGAACACTGTACCATGGGAACTAAAGCTTATAGCCTTAACAGCTGTGCCAGCTGCCAAACAATGACAAGAATCTAGTACTGTTGTTTGTTAATAAGTACTATATTCCAAATTTAGTTTTTTGTCTGGATCTGTAATATGGGATAGTCATAGTGGAGTTCTGACATTTTGTGTTGCATTTGGAACATTTCATGGACATCAGACTTTTTATAATCTGAAGTTTTTTTTTTTTTTTTAGAAAATGACAAAACTATCTACTTATACTGTATTGATTATCCCATGAGAAGGACAAGCATGTCATGTCTACAGCTAGTGGAGTCTGACTTTATTTGCCTGCAAGCATCAGTAAAAACTTATACAAAGTAAAAAGTTAATCGGTATTCAGTAGGCCCAGAGTTGAAAAAAATGTTGAGTCCTTAAGGGGTTGCAGCTCTCAAAACTCAAAATCCTTCCTGACAACATGACTAATAAACCTAACGTCTACATAACTGACAGCAGTAGTAAATCTACCCAATACCACAATCATTACCTCTCCAAGCAATACATTCTGTCCCTGTGTGGGGACATCCACCCCAACCCAGGGACCCAACTATAGCTACCTCTCCTAAAACCCTAAACCCTAAAAATATTCTTCTCGCAACCCTAAACACACATAGTATCTGCAACAAAACCACAAAATTTCATGCCTGATTATGGCAGTATGCCCCACATATTATAGTAATCACCAAAACTTGGCTAAAACCCCATATCCATGATACTGAAATAACACCCCCAGACTATAATATACTTAGAAAAGACAGAACCAACAAAAAAGGTGGCAGGGTAGCCTCAATCTGTCCTAACACCATGACAATATCACCTTTCCCGAAAGAAACACCAACCTTCAGCAATGCTGAAATTCTAATCAGAAGCCTACAAATTAAGAAAACAAAACAAATATGCATTGTCAGACTATATATAGCCCCCTCAGGCAAAATATCCAAACTATGGAAGATATCTTCTCCTGGATATCAGAAAACATCAGTCATGAAACTATAATTATGGGATATATCAATATCAACTGTCAGGATCTGATGATTGACTCCCTTACTAAAAGCATAAACCTCTATGGTTATACCTAGTTTGTTACCAATGCCACATCTTCTATCCCCTTTTCTCTTAAACTTGTCCCTACCTCTCTCATTCAAAAACTAATTCAAAAGCTAAAACTGTGCTCCATCTCCTCTGACAACCTCCCTCCTGAATACTTAAAACTTGCTGCAGAAACCATATGCCATCAGCATCCTTATAATTCACTCCATAGCAGACTGTAGTGTCCCTAACCTCTGGAAAAAATCTGTCATCACCCCTTTACATAAAGGGGGCAACTCCAATGAACTATCCAATTACTGACCAATCTCCATATTCTCTCTACTCTTTCCAAACTACTGGAAAATGCATACATTAGCAGTTGCTTCACCATCTCATCCAAAAGAAACTAATTACCCCTACCCAGCATGGCTTTTACCCATCACACAGCACCACCACTGCCCTAATCACCTTCATGGACACTGTGTCCAAGTCCATTGACTCTGGTAATATCACCTCTGTATTACTACTAGACTTATCAAAGGCATTTGATATAATGTCCCACAACAAGTGTCTTCATCAGCTATTGTAGGCTGCACCCCACCATCCCTGCAATGGTTTGCAAGCTACCTATCCAACCACAAACAGTGCATTAAATGGCAAAATAAACTATCCCAATATCACTCCAACACAACTGAGTACCACAAGGATCCATACTTGGACCCTTACTCTTCAACATTCTTACTAACAACCTCCACACCTCATCACCCCTTAGCTCCATTATCCAATACTCAGTTGAGACTACCATAATTTCCTCCTCTAATAACATACATCTTCAGCAACTCACTCAAACCACCTTCACCTCAACAGAGACATGGCTGAGAGAAGCCCAGCTACTCTTAAATCCTAAAAAAAACAAAACTCTTGCTTTTCTCAGCAAAACCAATCTCATCTGATTTTAAAATATTCTCTCAGGATAACACAGATATTGAAACAGTTCTCACAGCTAAGCAACTAGGCATTACCATAGACAAACGTTTGAAGACCACATCTGCAATAGCATTTAAAAAACCCACATCAAACTAGGTACACTAGACAAAAAATTTTCTTGGATAACTCCACTAGAAAAATCCTCACCAACACCTGTTTGCTTCCCTCTCTCTTATATGCAACCCCCTTATACACAAAATTTCAATCTTCTCTTAAAAACAAGTTCCAGTCCTGCTACCATAAAATTGCTAAATTTGCCACAGGCTACTCCTACTGTTCCCATCACTGCCTAGCTCTGAAAGAACTAAACTGGCTCGAACTCACACACCACCTAAACCTAGTTCAGCTGTATTCTACACATACAATGATATATACTCTTGATAGTTGCCCAGCCCTCAAATCTGTCCTAAAACCCTACATTGCTACCAGAACCCTCCACTCTGAAATCAAACAGCTCCTAACCATCTACATGCCAAACAAAAGAGCTGGACAGTGCCTATACTCTCATGCTACCACCAAGCTCTAGAACTCTCTGCCAACAGACATTACTACCACTGAGTGTTTCTACAACTTCAAACACACCCTAAAAAAACAAAAATTCTTTGTAATCAGACCTGCCCCTGCTCTTTCCCTAACAAGTGAACTCCATTCACTCTCAACAGCCTTTCCTTTCTATACCTGGAGATCTCTAGACCATGAATCTCATCCACTAACCATTACCATATCAAACTAAGACTCTATGTATTTCTTCACCCTTAACTATTCCCACCCTATGCCACACTTCTTCTAAGCGTATACTTCCTTCTAATATTCTGACCCTCTGCCTGACCCTCACTAGCTACCTCAATCCTACATGTAGACAAAAAATACTTTTATTTAATATTGCCTATCTAGTAGATATTCTATTATTGTATCTACATATCTGTACTTATTTAGTATTCATCACTTATTTAGTGTTTGCTTTAATACATGCTATTGTCTTGTTCATGTACTTAACTCTATGTATCATTTGGAGCTTTTCTCCCTGGGTCTCTGCTGAAAATGGGTTCCTGACCCAGTCAGAACTGTCAGGGTAAACAAATGTTAAATAAATAAAATAAATAAATTAATATAGAATCTTTTTAATTTAAAATTTATATTTACAAGTTATACATATAACATTCTTTTAATTGTAATATATATTTTTTTGCATTTTTAAGATTTATTTAAATTTTTCTTACTTCCATTTTACTGCATTCACAAATCTTGGTGAAGGAAAGCAATGTTTCTTTAACAATGGGTGGGAAAGGTTGTACTTATCAGACAGAAATGTTTAAAAGTGAGTGGGATGTTTTTGGTTGTGTCTGAAGTTCATTAAGAGTAAATAAATGAAAGCATTTACTGTCTTCTTGGAAAATACATTTTAGGTTTTGTTTACTTATGGCAGGGTGTATATTATATTATCGAATGCTTAAAAAGCGAATGCTGATTGATCGACCTAATTTAAGCGAAAGTTTACAATCTTGAACTGTCAGATCAGTGATTTTTATCCCAGGGAAAAAATCGCTGATCCAAAACACATACACACAACACAAGCACACCAAACAAACAGAAATCCACACACATACACCTAAAATCTGATACCTAACCCTACACTAAACTATGCACACACCACTAACTACCCACTTACCTTAACCCAAACCCTAACCCTAAGGTCCGTCACTATCCTAACCCTAACTCACTTAAATCCGCAGAAACCTCATGTCCACTCAATCACACACACACCTAACCCGAGCCCCAACCCTAACTCACCTAAATCACCCTAATACTCACATCACTTACCTGAATTCGACCGGTAACTTTCCACCATAACACTGAAAATACCGAAGCAACAGAAACGGACAACCAAATTCTTTCCCTAGGAAAAAAGTTGAATTTCTGCTGCTTTTTTTTTTTTTGGTTTCACGAAAATAAGTTCGATCAATCAGCGTTCACTTTTTTAAGCCTTTGAGGATATAATATAGACCCTGTATTTTATCAAACGCCTTACTTAAATTTCCTAGCTAATTTTTGCTTCTACCTTTTTTTACAATATCATCTATTACTTATTTTACTATCCATAATAAATCTTGACATTCTTTCCCTTTACTACCAAAGAATTTTTGATCAAGTAACTTTTCTAAATTGTTATTCTTTTAGTTATTCTCATAAATATCTTATAATTTGTATTATTCAATACTATTGGTCTCCAATATTTATATCATCTATATTTCCTTTTTCCATATAAATTTCATTATTCCCATACATATCTGATCATCTGTTATACCTTTCCTTAACTATTCATTTAATACCACCACAAAAAGTACTTTCTGCCAATGTTCTATATTATTATATATATATGATATTCATTATGATCCAATCCTGTAGCTGTATCTATATTAATATCTTTTAGTATTTCATTTAGTTCTTTAACACTTACATTTTTCTCCAAATTTTCATTGTCTTCTTCACTTAGTTTTTTAATTATCCATTTCTCCTTCACTTTTGTCTCATTTTTTACAAAACTTGTATATAATTTTTAATCACATTACATTAACATCTTATTCTATTTTTTCTCCTTTATTGTTCTTTAATTCTCTTATTATTCTTTTGTTCTCTTTTACTATTTTATTTAAATAGGGTGCAACTTCTTTTCATCCTTGTAAACAATATCTTTGTTTATAAAACAGTTTTATAAAATTTTCTTGGTTTGTTCATAGGTTCATAGGTTCATAGGTTCATACTAGGCTATCTGCCCAAGGGCATTTATAAGCCTAGCCCATAGTTATGTGGCTTTCGCCACCCCTTAATTTGAATAAAAACTATGCCTATCATTTTTCTGTGCCTCTGTCAAGCAGTGACACTGAAGTAATCCCTGGGGTATATCTGCGATCTCCCATCCATTGGTCAAGATTCCTCTTGAACAAGGCCAGCGAGGTGCTCTGCCTCACATGTACCGGGATTTTGTTCCACAGCATAGGGAGTCTCTGGGTGATGAATCTGTCCCTCCAGCACGTTCTATTTATAACCGTGTCAAGGTTTAAGTCTCCCGCCCTTGTGGTTCTGAGGGATCTAGATTTTTGAGGTGAAGCATATTCATCAAATCTGGGTTTGACATGGCCTTATATGTCAGGCACAGGTCACCTCTGAGCAAGCGGTATGAGACTGAATAAAGCTGGAGTTCTTTCAGTCGGGCAGCATAAGACATATTTTTGAGACCCTTTATCCTTTTGGTGAGGAACTTTGGGGCCTTTCAAGCTGCATCAGGTGTCTGGTCAGATACATTCGAACGGGCATTGTACTCAATCATAGGTCTAATGAGTGATGAGTACAGGGGACGATGACCTCCCTTGATCTAGATGTGAATCCCTTCATGATCAGGTGGGCGATATAGAAGGTTTTCCTAACTACTTTAGCAACATGAGTGTCAAACGAAGACTACTGTCAACTTGGGTCCCCAGATCCCTGATGACTTTTTCTGTGCTCAGTGGATTGTCACCTATATGGTAGCTAGGGGTAACCTTGTTTTTCCCGAAGGGTATGACTATGCATTTTTTGGCGTTTAACTTCAGGCCATGGCTCTGGCACCAGTTATCCATTTCTGTGAGGCCCTTCTGGAGGATATCTGTGTCAGATGTGGTTTGCAGTCATCTGCAAACTTTGTCAGCCATAACCCTCCTGTGTTTGCTTGTACTTCAGAAAAGTAGATGCCGAACAAGAGTGGACCCAGGACTGAGCCCTGTGGGACACCACTTGTGACAGGCTTTGAGTCTGACATGGCTCCAGCAACTCTGACTCTGTGGCTTCTGTCGCTTAGCCAGTTTGCAACCTATCTTGTGATGTATGGGTTTACATTCAAGCTGATGAGTTTTTCGATGATACCTGAGTGGGGTATTGTGTCAAGGCCTTTGCCAGGTCGAGGTAGGCTGTATGGACTGCCTTTCCTCATCAATGGCCTTGGTGACTGTCTCAAAAGTCAACCAAGTTTAAGAGGCAGGATCTGCCTTTGACAAAGCCAAACTGGGTTGGATCCAAAGTCTGCAAGTTCCCTATGTCTTTATTTATGAGTTTCCTTATGATCCTCTCCATGGCTTTGCAGATAAGGCTTGTCAAGCTAATGGGTCGGTAATTTCCAGGGTCTGTGGAGGCACCGCCCTTATGAAGTGGGACCACAGTCAGCGTGCGCCACCTCCTGATGCGTATCCTGAGGTGAGGCTAAGATTAAACAGCTGTCCTAACTGTGGGTTTAATTCTCATTGAGTTCATGAAGCACACCGCACACAGGGACACCATCCGTCCCATGGATGCTGTGTTTTTGCCTTAGTGAGGGCAGTTCTCACCTGAGATGTTTGGGGGCTACAATCCTCTGGAATAGATATCTCTCCTTTTGGGGGGGGGAGAAGTTTGCACTGAACCTGTCAGCCAGTATGTTAGCAATGTGTGTAGGTTCAGTAATTTTCACATCATTTTGAACTAATTCTGAGCATATCTGGGAGTTTCCTCCTAGGTTTCTAACATAGCTAAAGAAGGCCTTATGATTGTCTTTAGAGTCCTTGGCGATTTTTCTCTCAAAATTTGCCTTGGATGATTTTATGAGAGCTCTTAGTTTTTACTTATAATGATCAAAGGTGTCTTACCTTTCAAGGATTTTGCTCTATCTTGTAGTAGCTTCCTCCTTTTGTTGTAGAGCTTGTTTATGGCTGGGGTCCACCAGACTGGACGCTTGCCTTTGGTACAGAGAGTCTTAGTTTTGTTTGGGATTGCCTGATCCATGCAGTCCTGTAGGTGCTGGTAGAAGGCATTTGTAAGTGATTCAGCGGTTTGAGTAATGTTTACCACTGGCTCAGGGGCCTTAAAGGAGACCACACTAGTTTTTAGAAGTGTGAAATCGGCTTTTGAGAAGTTTTTCACTGTGGTCTTTTTTGTTTCAGGGGGGGGCGGGATGAGGACCTCCAGCGAGATTAGTTTATGATCTGATCTCACCAGTGAGGGGTATACTTCGGTGTTGAACATTTTGATCCCATGTTCGTGATGATGAGATCAAGTATGTTTTCACCTCTTGTGGGGATGGTGACTAGTTGTTCCATGGCATTTGAGTTTATGAACTCCAGGAATCTTTGGGTTAGAGTGTTCGGGCTTGAGTAGTGTTCCCAGTCTATATTAGGGTAGTTGAAGTCACCTAGTATGATGGTGTTTGGAGATACATTTATCCTCCAATGTTTTCAGGAAGGCCATGTGAGGTTCCTGAGTTTGAGAGGGTGGCCTGTAACATGCTACAAATTGCAGAGCAGTCTTGCCTATGGTTAATTGCACCTGGATGGTCTCCGATGCATCGTATGCTTGCCACCCCTTGAGGTGTGGGTGTCCTTTATGAATATGGACACCCCTCCTTTCTTGGTGTTGTCCGGATTTTGGGGCGGAACGATGATATGAGGTGAAACCTGTTAGTGCTGGGGTGCTCTCAGGAGCCTTGAACCAGGTTTCTGTCACAGCACAGACATCGATGTTCTCCATATTGAGAAGGGCCTCGTGCATCTTGAGATTGAGACTTCTGGCATTGAGCAGCATTACCCTTAGTTTTTTTCCTTTTGGTGTTCTAGGGTGGTAGGTTTAGAATTTGAGCCTTGCCTAAAAAGGCACTATGGGGGTGGCAAGAGCCTTTGCCAATATCCGAAGCCCAGGGTGACAGGTGCAAGCCGTCCCTTTAGCAAGCGTGGCTTGTCCAGCATGTCATCCCAGGCAGACAGACATTGATCCTTTGAATGACACCAGAATTTAAGCCAATTATTAAAGCTGATCATCTTATCACTGTATTGTGGCATCATTCTAGGTGAAGGTAGGATACTGCTCAAGGTCAGGGTCATACCTGCCTGGGCTACATAATCAGAGAGCTCCTCGACGTCCCTTTTCATGTAGTCCCTCAGGTCGCTGACACCAGCGTGGACAATGACTGAGTCGTGCTTGTACCTGCTGTTGAGAGACCTGAGTGCTTGCGTTATGTGGCGGATTCTAGCGCCCGACAGGCAGCTTACTGTGACCTTCTCCTTACTCAGTCTGGTGAGCGGGACGCCAGTGTGCCTGACTATGGAATCACCAATGACAAGTGTGTCTGGCATTTTGTTTGGCCTTAAGGGCTGTGACTGTTTGACACTCTGACTGTGTGGTCTATGTGTTGCATGTGTTGGGTCGTGAGGTGGTAGTTGTTTGGGTGTCTGCTTTGGTGGCCTCTGCTGTTTTGGTAAATTTTTGACCAGAGCCTCCGAGTATGTCTTTGTGTGAGTATGTGTATGATTTGAAGTTGTGATGGTACCATGTGTGACTGGGTATGTATTGTGTGTGGTTGCCTTCTCCTCCTGTCTGGTCTTGCCAGTCCTATGTTGAGAGAGCTCAGCCTCCAGTTTGGCCGTATAGTTGCATCTTTCGCATGTATTTGTGTTTTGTGGGAGAAGGAGAGGATTGTGTACATGAGGCAATTGTAACATTGCCTCAATATTCCCAGGTTCACCAGTTGAGCTGGAGAGGACACTAGCAACTGATCCCTCGACATACTAGAAGTAGTAGATAAAGAACTTTCAAAGGACTGGGAAGTGGGTTTTGGGCTGGTGGGGTACTATCTATAATAAGAGTGCTTTATCAAGGTGCAAGTATTGTAGGAGTAAGTGCTAGGCTTTACAGATAGAGAATAGTCTACTTGGGAATCAAGTAGAGATGAACTTTTCAGTTATAGGATATGCTGGTTGGATCAGCAGTACAGTTTAGCGTGTTTTATAGCAGGGGCTGAAGGGAGCTAGGAATTGGCCCAAACCAATGGACTACTAGTTTCTGGCTGAAACTTCACCAAATCGGACAAAAGGCCGCTCAGTGCTTCCCACTCCCACTGGTAAGCAAAGAAACTTCCTCCTTCCTAATAAGGCAATGGATCAGTAACAGGAACTAAAAACAAAGCCCAGGGATCAGCAACTCTGAAACTGGACTACTCTAGTTCAGTAAAGTGGGAAAACAAGAGATTTTTGTTTTATTACAGAGATAAGGAAAACAGACAGTAAATGCTATAAATGCTGTAAATGGGCTTTAGTGTGTAGCCTACAGAAACAATTTGCAACAATTAGTAACTTAAAGTGCAATAAACAGTGTAAAATGCAGAAATCACTTAAAGTAGCAGTAAAACAGGTGAAATGCAGTCGCTAGCTTAATAACACTGGGAAAGCCACAAAAATATATATATCTGGTAGAAAGTCACTCTTTTAGCTCACTGCTGCTTGGATCACTCTGCAGGCCACCACGAGGATCTGTGCAGAGTTGGTACAAGCTGGAAAACACGTGTTTAGCGTGTTTTATAGCAGTGGGCTGAAAGGAGCTAGGAATTGGCCCAAAACAACCAATAGACTACTAGTTTCTGGCTGAAACTTCACCAAAAAGGCTGCTCAGTGCTTCCCACTCCCACTGGTAAGCAAAGAAACTTCCTCCTCCCTCATAAGGCAATGGATCAGTAACAGGAACTAAAAACAAAGCCCAGGGATCAGCAACTCTGAAACTGGACTACTCTAGTTCAGTAAGGTGGGAAAACAAGAGATTTTTTTTTTTTTTTTTTTTTTTTTTACAGAGACAAGGGAAAATGTATCATATATTTCTTTTTCTTTCTTGAAAAAAAGTTCTCTTATCTCCTATTATTCCCTTAAACACTTCTTGACTCAATTGTTTGTGTCTTATTTTTTTCTATTCTCTTCTTTTCATTTTGGTATTCCAGAAAGCATTTTTTTATAATTTTTCTTTAAAGCTTATCCACCAACTGGTCCAGTTTCTATAAAATATTCTCATACCTATATGATCTTTCCATAATTTGTTAATTTCATTTGTAGCATCTTTATTTAAATGTTTTTCATTGTCTTTTAATACCTTCACCTATTTTGATGTATCCCTCTTTCTCAAGTCCCTCTATCCATATAGCTATTTGATAAAAAAAACTGTCATTTGTATCCCCTTTTTGTAATATTTTTAAACTACCTGACACTAAGAAATAGGCAATATCCATTTTAATTTCTCCTGTTTTATAAGTACAATATTTGTTATTCCATATATATAATTTTCCATTTTTAATTATCTCCTGTATCATTTTAATATCATTACTTTTTCCTTTCCTGTTCTTAAATTATATTACATCCATATTAACCCCTACATAATTTAGAATTTCCTTAAACATTATTTCTCTTTCTTTCTTTTTTGTAACATAAATATATAAAGCAATACTCCTATAAACATTTGTTTTCCATCTTAAGTCTAGTACAGTTATTCTTCCTAATTCAACTAATGTAAAATCTAGGATTTTAATATTTTTTACAAAATATGCCTGTTCCTGAACATGTATCTTTCCCCATATTCCAAATAACTGTTCCACCCCATAGTATGTCAGTTTGCATTCTTTCTTCTTCTTTCAAAATCCTGGTATCTTTAAATATATGAAAATATGCATGTCTGTTGAATCACACCATTCCAAAATACCTATTCTTCTTTTGATATTCTTTTTTATTATTTACATTTAAAGCTAAAATATTCAGCTTTTAAATAATAGTATTAGTATTTATATCTCATCCTTTATATTTTTTATTCTCTTTCATATGTATGCTTTTGAATTTTCTTTTTCTCTCTTTTACCCTTTTCCCTATGGAATTTTTCTTTCCTCTCACTATTTGACAATTTACATATTCTTCTTCATTTGTATCAATCACCTCTTCTACCCCTTCTTTTCCCCCATTTTTTGCCTCCTTTATTATATCATTGTTCTTTTCTTGTTTTTCTTGTTCCTTCTGTAGATTTTTGACAAGCACTACATTCTGTATACCTTGTTTTTTTCTACAATTTTTACATATTCTTCACATTTCATCCATATATGTCTAGTTTTTCCACATTTCCTACATTTCATATCACATGTTTTTGCTGTATGCCCTGTTTTGCAGAAATAAAACATTTTTGCTTTTCACATTCATTAATCAAGGGGTCATCATTTCCACAAAAAAGCATGTTTTAGGTTGCCCTTTGTACTAAACAAATCCTCTGTTACCATTCACATTAATCACACTGGGAATATGCACAACATTTTGTCACATTGCATTTTCAAAATAATTCCACATTCCCAACCCTCAGTACATAAATCTCTTTCATCATATATTTTTGTTATATCCATCACATCTTTACATATTGTCTTTAAATGTCCTTTTAGTTCATCTTTTTCAGGTTCTGTTCTGAATTGTATTATAACTCTTTTTTGTTGTTTTTTTCTCTAAAAAATGTCTGTACTACATAATCAGTCCATGGATTACAGTTCTTTTTAGTGCATATTTTTCTAAAAATGTTCTCTGTATTGTCCTGTTTCAAAAATTAAGCCACAATATGTTTCTTTGTTTATAAGAATAAATGCTCTTACCTCCTTGGGTGAAACACTCAGTGGTACAATTATAGTGTCCCATACCTCATACCTGTCTAGTCCTATTTCTTTTTTGCTACTTATTCTTGCTACATATTTCTTCATTCCCATTTCCTATTCATTTCTTTTTTCTCCTTCTTTAACAGGCTGTGTGTATGATTTATTTGTTGTTTTATCTTCTATAACTTCTTCCTGTATTTTCTCCATAATTTCACCCCATGATGCCACCAGTTCACTCTCCAGTTCACTTTGGTTGATCAGCTCCTTCAAATTATCATCCTGCAACCCTCTAGATTGAAGGAGTATAAAAATACATTCCTGCTGACTCTCTTCTTCTACTTCAAACAGTTTTTTTTGGATGAACGTCTCTGAATCTGGAACCGCTTCAACAGCATTATTAGTTTCACTATTCGCCTCTGATACCAACACTTCTCTGCTTCTTCTGATTCATTTAGCTGCCTTTCATGTAAAGACTCAGCCATCTCCACACTAATTTCTTTTCCATGTTTTGAATTTTGAACGCCCACACTTGCCATATTTCCCCCTGCTTCTCTAGGCTGCCTATGCGCCTGGAACAAAAACAGGAAATAGAGTGTGCCACCATCAAAAGTGTCCCCATACACTACAGAGTAGATTTTTTCATTGATATATACATTACATGTTATTTACATCTATTTACAAATCTCCATACATTATAAACTTCAATTTAAGCATTCCCCACTGTTTTATCCACAACCAAAACATTATTTTTTCCAAAATCTTTGTCAAAGTCCATTTTCCATTGTATTTAATTTAATTTAGTCTCTCGTTCCATATAGTCCATGAAGCACAAAATATTACTCTGTCCATTTTCTTCACTTCTTCCTGTTCACGTGCACCATAATAACCAAGTTCTATTATGTTCATATATATTTGTTTAAATGTTAACAAACTTTTTACCCTATTATCTTTACATATTTCTTTCCACAAATTATTAACTCTTTCATATTTCAAAAATGCATGGTCAGTAGTCTCAAACCCTTCACATTTATTACATATTCTATCTTGCTTTTTTATGGCATGTTTGCCTTAACTGGTAGTTTTCTAATAGACACTCTCCTTAAAAAAAATCATTACATTCTTTAATCTTTTTATAGTTATTATATCTCATCATTATGGCTTTTTTCTTATCTGTTTCTAAATCTTTCCATGGATCAATGCAATAAAATGCTTTCATAATACTTAAGTACCATTCATTTCTATTTTTCTCACATATATTCTTTTATATTTTCCATAACACAATTTTGTTTTGTACTCTTTCAGTTCTTCATTGACAATGCTTTTACTTCATTTTTAACTTCCATTCCTTCCCACAATTCTTTATATTTATAATATAGTATAATTTCTATCAAGTTTTTATTTTCCTTCATAATTCCTTTTAATACCTTATATAAAATTAAACATGTTGCATGTACTATTGGGCTTATTAAACCCAAACCTCCTTGCTCTTCTTTCATATACAGAATCCCTCTTTTGACTGGATTCAGTCTAGAGCCCCATATAAAAGAGAATATCATCTTCAATTCCTTTTCATACTTAATAGTAATCATATAGATGTTAGCAACATAACAATTTTTCCTATTACCATGTTGTTCAACAATTGTGCTTTTTTTCTATATGAAAATCTATATGATTTCCAAAAAATAGTCATATCCTTTACTTCTTTGAGTACATTATCCCATTGTTGTTGTCTATATTCATTCCTTCCAAATGTTATTCCTAATATATCTATATATTTTTCATATTTTTCATTGAACTCAACACCTCCTATCATACCTTCAAAACCAAATCCTTTACTTTTCTCCTTTATTTATACTTAAACCAATTTGTTTTAAATTTATACTTAATTTTTCATTTACTTTTTCCATCCATACTTTATTTTTTAACTATTAATACAATATCATATGCATAATTATACATTATTAGCAATTGTACTTACTTCATCATTTTGTATCCACCACTACTTCACATTTTTTCATTTCCTTCACTATTACATTCATAACTAATGAGAAATTACACTACTAGCTGGACAGCCCTGCTTTATTCTACATTCTATGTTTATTTCTTCCCCAGTCCAGCCATTTACATTTAGTTTCACACAGTTCCTTTCATAAACAGATTGTATTACTTGTAATTTATTGATTTATTTACATTTGTTTACTGGGAAATTCTGACTGGACACAGGTCCTTTTTCATCGTCTTCCCAGGGAGAAAAGCTGCACATCATGTACATGATAAATAGAGATACAAAGTTGCAGCAATAGTAAAGAACATTACAGGTTATTGGCTTTAATACAATAACAAGATATTGATTATCAACAGTATATACAGTAAATGCTGCAAGGTAAGATAATTTCTTGTTGTTTATAATACTAGTAACAAAGTTGTCAGACAAGATTTTAAAGTATGTAAAGACAACAAGATAACTAATATTTTTTTGCTTACATTGCATGCCTGCAAAATTGCCCATAATGATTTATATTGAATATTACCATAAGCTTTACTTATATCCTCTATCATAATCTTTGCTTCTATAGTTTTATTTATGATATCATCAATTATTTCTCTTATTGTCCATAATAACTCTTGACTTCCTTTTCCTTTTCTTCCAAATGCATTTTGGTCATACATTATATCCATTTATTTCTGTAACCTCTTTGTTATTATTCTCATAAAAATGTTATTATAATCTGTATTATTCAATGTTATAGGTCTCCAATTTTTTATCGCCCTCTTTATTTCATTTTTTAAATATACATTTTATAACTCCTATACATATCTGTTTCTCTTTAATTCCACTTTCAACCCATTCATTCATAACTTCTATAAAAATTATTTTTTGCCACTCTTTCATTTCTTTATACATACCATATTCTTCCATCCAGTCCTGTTGCGGAATTCATGTTAATATCTTTTTGAATTTCATTCAATACTTTCATGGTTATTTTTTGTTCTAAATACTCATCTTCCTTATTTAAGTTTTCACCTTTATAAATTTGTTCTGTTTTCTTCTCTCTTAACAAATAATTCCAATACATATTCTTTAATTATTTTATATATTCCTTCTTGCTGACTTATTTGTGTACCTTCCTTATTTTTTAATTCTCTTATTATTTTTCCTTTTATTATTTTACTTAAATATGGTGCTACCTCTTTTTTCTTTCCTTGTAAACAATATTTTTGCTTATATAACAAGTTGAACATTTTAATTTGATTCATTTTATATATTTCTCTTTCTTTTTATAAAAGGAATGTTTCTTCTCTAATAAATCTCTAAATGTTTCTTGACTTAATATCTTATATCGCTCTTTTTTTATTCTTTTCTTCCTTATACAGTCTAAAAAATACTTTCTTATATTTTTCTTTAAAATTAAACCACAAAACAGTCCAATTCTCATAAAACTCCCTCCTAGTCGCATGTGGTTTGGAACAGACCATTTTGTCCTGGGACATCTTCAAGTAGGGCTAGATACATAGATTAACAGGAATTAGGAGAATATGGGAAGGAAAGGGTTAAATGGGATGGAGGGAGGTTTAGGAAGAAATGAGGTAAGGATAAGGAGGGGCTTAGAGGGTTTTGTCAAGTGTAATGGAGGTAGGAGTCACATTTTTTGTCAGGAACTTGCTACTGCAAGTAGTACAGCCACAACAACCAGGTGCTTATGATGTGAGCAGGTAGGCCTTAGACTTGAGTGAGTGGCTTGAGGAAAGGGAAATATTGGTAAGTAGCTATGACCAATGGTTGTAGCTAGTGCTGAGTTATGGGTGTTATTGTAACTTGGTAGTCTGTGGGAGTGTGATGCTTATGGGTGAGGAATATGTTGTTGGGTGGTTCAACTTGTTTGGATCTGGGTTTTGTAGTATGGGAATAGTATGTGTGAGGAATGCTGGTGGTGTGTCTTTTCATGGCTGAAGGTCTGGGTGGCATGAGCATTGGTTCATATTAGAGTTAAAGTTATGTTTTTTTTTTTTGTTTGTCTTGTCAAGGGAGTTTGGGGGATTATGGCTGTACTGCAAGAAAGGCGCTGCATCATTGGTGTTAGGGAATTCCACTGTATTGATGTAGTATGGCAGTTGCAGTAGGTGCAGCTTTTGTTCACAATATATACTTTCAAGCTTGCCATTATTCGTGGATTGGTAATGGCTGGTTCTCTGGGGAGGCAGTTTTTGTGACAGGCCTTGTAATGTTATGGTGTCCATGGGGTTTTGCATTCATTGGTGGCTTAGTGTTTAGCAGCTAGTGCCTCCTGTTCACGGGACTTGTGAGCTAAGGTTTCTTTGCCGTAGTTTGCAGTAGTGGGGGTTAGATGCATGTGGAATGGTGGTAAGGGATCTCAGTGGCCTTTAAATGTGGGAAATGGAGTTACTTCGGGTTTGCTCAGCAGGACGTATCTGGATGTCCCTGGTAAAGATACTCTTGATTATTTGGTGGGGTTCATGGGGCAGATTACATCTCCAGATGAAATATAAAAAAGAAAATTAAAAAAAAAATGTTTGGGAGCCATCCAGGGAAGTTGTGACTGTCATGGAGGAATGGCACACTTTGGGACTGACAGTAGGATTACCTCCCTCTCTTGGAATGGGTTGTTGTGGAATCCCATGGAAGTTAGGTAAGTAAGCATCTCATCTGCCTATATTAGGTTTCTGAGTTGGTCATTCCTCAGAGAGTTGTAGCTGGGCCCGCAGTGGAGGATGGCATGCATTTGAGTTTCTGACTTTGGGTCTGTCAGAGCAGTGTGGTTGGGGCAAGCTCTGGTGTTCTGGTAGCTCTCTGGGTTGGTGGTAGTGGTGTCGGATGTGTCCCTATCTTTGGCCTCTGTGGGTTATTCGGTGCAGGTTTGATAGTGTTGTGTGTCAGTGCTCCTGAGTTTATTTCAGGGAGCTGAGCTGGCCTGGTGGCATGTTTCCCTGATGGTGGTTTCAGAGGGGCCTGTGTGATACTTGGCAGAGTTTTCTTGAAAGGGAAAAGTTAAAGTAGTATGGATGCTCACAGGCTTGGAAGGGCTTGCATTGCTCCCCATGCGCCATTTGGGAGTTGACGGTTGGTTGTTGGTGTTGTTAATATAACTCCTAATTGTATGGATTTTCATAGAATGTCCGGACTTGTAACCATATATCTGCATACATATGTTGAAACAGATCTAGTACCACCTGTAACATAGGGTTCTATAACAATATAATAGCTGTGAATGGGAACATTTTTTCTGTGATGCAATTTTATATAGATTTAACTTCAGCATTTGCCAGGATTATACACATAACACTGATCAATAAATTAGTACAACGAGGTATTGGTGTACTCTGAATAACATGGATAGCTGCATGGTTTACAAATAGGACATGGCAAGTATCATACTACAACTGGACAGGCAAAATCCTTGGTTATCAGTCAGGGTGTCCCTCAGGGCTCTGTCCTAGGCCCTTACTTGTTCAGATTGTATCTTTCAGACCTAAGTTTTCATCTGAGGTGTTCTACAGTCTATATGCAGATGATCTGAAATTGGGTAAACTTATTACATGGGTTACAGATAAGGCATGTCTGCAAATTAATTTGACTATTTGGGCACAGGAGAATAATATACTGATAAATACATCAACAACTAAGCATGGGAGATATGGTAGCCATGAATTGAAAGGTGAATAATTAGTATAGCACACAGTAATTAGATTGTAGAATCATTTAAGAATCTGGCTATATGGGTGTGTTTTTTAATAATCGTAGAGCTATAGGTTGTATAAAAAGATTTATAAAGCATAGGAAATCAAACATAACGAGGGCATTGTTTGTTAGTTACATTAGACCCAAACTTAAGTATAGAAACTATATATATGCATATATATATATATATATATATATATATATATATATATATATATATATTAAAAGGGGGAGGAGGGAAGAAACGCCCATATGTCTGCAGGTCAGTCGAGTCGTGAGTCTTTTCTTGGGCTGCAAGTTGCTCACAGGTGCCTTTAGCAACTTTGATGGTGCTGTAGGAGCTCTTCTTCATTTGGCTGGAGGGTCATGAGGTGGTACCTAATGCGGGCATGCTGGTTCAATCATCCAATAGGGTATATAAAAAAGGAAAAAAAATATATATATATATATATATATATATATATATATAGGACAGATAGGTTGTACCTTTCGATTCTTCAGATTTTGTCTGTCTTCGTGCAATTGTCATGGGCAACTTAATAATATAAACAAAAATAAGACAGATGCTTAAGTTTCAGACTTTATACCCTTTGGGTAATTTAGGCTACCCCTCAGTAAATTCAGGCTGGTGCAAGTTTGTTATTTTGTCAACTTTCTAAGTTTGTAAGCAATAGTTAAACCTCTCCCTCTTTGAGTTTTGTCCCAATTCTACTCATGTTTACCATGCATGCGCATGGCAGGATACACTGTTGAGCTGGGAGTGGATGCTCACTAAGTGCAGTAAGATGGAAATCCTTTTCTTTTCAAGGTTGTTTTCTTCTGACAGCCCATGTGGTTGTGTGGATAACAGAATGGCTGAACAATAGGGGCTGTTTTTCTGACGTAACGTAGGCAAAGTTATCAGGGTTATTGAACTTGTGTGACTGAACGCACATACGTGTATCTGGCTGGGTTTTGTTTGGGGATTCTTATATCTAGTACTCTTGCTCCAATCCAAGCCCCTGTACTCGGGCAGAACGTGAAAAAGTTAACAAACGTGAAATCTCTACTAACAGAACTCAAGGCAGCTGTTTTGCTCGTACACAATGTTTTAATGTATAAAATCAGAATACATCCAAATGGTTTAGCGCTTTCATCTGTCGCAGACAGATTTCATCAGAACCAAGCTCTCAGTCTCACACTCTGACGTTTATAGTTACATTTTGGTGCCTTTTTTATATATAAAACCTTGTAATAAAACTTTTTAATACAAAACCTTTTATAAATAAGATAGTTCATAAAAACTTCTGTATTACATATGTTACATCGTTACATTAATAACCAATAACATAGTAATGTGTAACAATTAAAAACCTTATACTTATTAAAGACATAATATGTGAACACTTATTTATAAAATTAATATTAAATTGATAATAATACATATATACCTCCTACTCATCTTAACATGTCTACTCATTATGCTACATAAACCGTGTACTCTTAGGCCAGTCAGGAACTTACACACAATGTATGCTTGCAATTATATGACACTGTACGACAATAGAATTATGTCATACATATATTTACTATACCTTTAAACCCTGATAAACTCTATTATCTAATATATTTTTCTGTGTATATTCTAATAGCCTGTAGCTGTATATTCCTATGCGTTTCCCAACAATAAAAAGGGTTTCAAACTAATATATTCATTCAATCCTGGGAATGTAGTGGCATCTAACATTATTTGCCATTTACTTTCCAGGCATCCCAATTTTGCTTTCCAATTGCCTCTATCTACTGAGCTGTCAACTTGATCCAATATCGCAAATGTAAATATATGATCCTTACTTGTGGCCTTTGTGTGTTTACTCAAGGCATTGTTTTCATCTCCTTTTTTAGTTTTATAACAATGCTCGTAGATTCTGGTCTTAAACTTCCTTTCAGTTTTCCCCACATAATATACATTGCATTTTTTACACCGAATTACATCGAATTTAATGGTGAGATATTCAGACAAATCAATGGAGTTGCTATGGGTGCATCTTGTGCACCCATATATGCAAATTTAGTTATGCTCGAATGGGAAAACCAGTACATTTTCACAAGTGAATACTACAAGCATATGTTACTATATACTCGTTTTTTGGATGATATATTTATTGTATGGAAAGGTAAGATGGACACCATTCCATTATTTATCCAATATATCAATTCCACCACGGAATTTTTGAGATTTACACACACTGTAGAAAGGAAGGGAATCCCATATTTAGACACCTTTATTAGTTCTGATGAACATGGATTTGTGTCTCAATTATATAGGAAACCGACCTTTTCCAACGACTATATACAGTATGGAAGCAGCCATCCACCACACACCTTCAAGAACATTGTAAAGGGACAGTGTGTACGGGCTGCTCGCATGTCTTCCACTAAAGATATCATGAACCAAGAAATAGAAACTATCCACCAGTTGTTTAAAGAAAGGGGATACCCCAATAGCATGTTGATAGATGTGACAAACTATGTTAAATCACAATGGGGCAAGAAATATGAACCATTATTAGGTAAACCAGCGATAGTAAAAAATACATATAAGGAGTTCAATAGAAGGGTGTGCGTTTTGATGTATAACCCATACACAAATGTGGTGAAGGAAATATTACGGAGACACTGGTATATTTTCAATTTGGATGGAGAAGCAAGGAATACAGTAGGTGCTACACCCAAGATAATATTAAAAACAGGAATGAATCTAAAAAGACTAACAGAAATAAATACCAATGCATGTAGGAGGCAACCAAATAAGACAAACGGGACTAAGAAATGTGGAGCATGCAGACAGTGTCAGTATATCAACCCAGTTAAAAGTGTAGTTTTGGAAAATAGTACCCATAGTGTATGCAAATTCAAAGAGGGGAATTGCAATAGCCAAGGAGTCGTATATCTCGCTATGTGTAAAAAATGCAATGTATATTATGTGGGGAAAACTGAAAGGAAGTTTAAGACCAGAATCTACGAGCATTGTTATAAAACTAAAAAAGGAGATGAAAACAATGCCTTGAGTAAACACACAAAGGCCACAAGTAAGGATCATATATTTACATTTGCGATATTGGATCAAGTTGACAGCTCAGTAGATAGAGGCAATTGGAAAGCAAATTGGGATGCCTGGAAAGTAAATGACAAATAATGTTAGATGCCACTACATTCCCAGGATTGAATGAATATATTAGTTTGAAACCCTTTTATTGTTGGGAAACGCATAGGAATATACAGCTACAGACTATTAGAATATACACAGAAAAATATATTAGATAATAGAGCTTATCAGGGTTTAAAGGTATAGTAAATATATGTATGACATAACTCTATTGTCGTACAGTGTCAAATAATTGCAAGCATACATTGTGAGTAAGTTCCTGACTGGCCTAAGAGTACACGGTTTATGTAGCATAATGAGTAGACATGTTAAGATGAGTAGGAGGTATATATGTATTTTTATCAATTTAATATTAATTTTATAAATAAGTGTTCACATATTATGTCTTTAATAAGTATAAGGTTTTTAATTGTTACACATTACTATGTTATTGGTTATTAATGTAACGATGTAACATATGTAATACAGAAGTATTATGAACTATCTTATTTATAAAAGGTTTTGTATTAAAAAGTTTTATTACAAGGTTTTATATATAAAAAGGCGCCAAAATGTAACTATAAACGTCAGAGTGTGAGACTGAGAGCTTGGTTCTGATGAAATCTGTCTGCGACAGATGAAAGCGCTAAACCATTTGGATGTATTCTGATTTTATACATTAAAACATTGTGTACGAGCAAAACAGCTGCCTTGAGTTCTGTTAGTAGAGATTTCACGTTTGTTAACATTTTTACGTTCTGCCCGAGTGCAGGGGCTTGGATTGGAGCAAGAGATCTGGTTGGTGTGATTCGTGTTTTTGTTCCTGGTTGCAGTATGACCGATCCGGTCCCAGAGGATACTTTATTGAGCAGAGCGGAGTTTGTGTCACTACAAGAGGAAGTTACCTCGCTCAAAACGGACGTTAACAAACTACTGGATTTAGTAGGGAAATTGGCAGGGTCAGCGATGCCACTAAACAGTACGAGCTCTCCACATGTCCAAGGCAATGGCAAGGGAAGTGTAACACCACCTTTTATCGCAGAAAGAATTGAATTGAACAGTATGGGCGAAATCCCTAATGGGCAACCACAGGGAAACAGCAAAACTACATCGAGAAGACTGACTGGTATTGATCTAAAAGAAGTTGGTGATAACATTTTATCGGAAGCTGAATTTACGTTCGATTTCAGCATTTTTCATCATAAGGACGAGCTGGAAAGACTTGGGGCACGACCCAAAGTTCGGGACAGCAATAAAATGTATTCAAATGCCATAAAAAAGAATACAATGAACAAGACCAATACAGGTACCATGTTTCTTGATTATTTATTTAGCCCTAAACCAGCTAGCAAAACTAGGAGTAATAATAGGAAATGTTCAGGACATGATATAAGAAATAATGGCAAATGTATGCAAGACTTCTTAAATGATGATTATGCATTTGATGTAAATGGAGCAAATAATAGTAGACATAACAATTATGCATTTGATGAATTTTCTAATAATCTTAAAACAAAAATCAATTCACTGGGTAAAAAATTAATTCAATTTAAGAGTGTCAAGTTGGACAATGTTTATTTAGAGAAATGTATAGACAACCACATAACACCGAAAGGGTTGCGTTTTTTTAAGTTACCACTGGGAATTGAATATACTGAATCAGTAAAAAGGGACTTTGATAAATTGTTTGACATGTTTGGCACTATGTATATGAAATTACTAATGAAATATAATGATGAAAAAATAGCTAAATTGATTAATGAACTTGAAATGTTAAACGATGAAATAACAAGTGACAATGAATTTGACCAGTGGCAGGAACTGTTTTACAAACAATTTCATACAGCTAATTACAGAATTAAGAATATATATAATAGAAAGGTTCACAAGATGGAGAGGGATGTTGAACAGTATAGAATCGGAAGACATCTGGCCCCAGGTTGACAAAAAAACAAACAAAATGCACCATCATGAATACAGTGAAGGCAAACATATACATGATAGACAGGAGACCAATTCAAATTTTCTGGGAGGGAGATTTTTTCCAGCACCAAAGAAATACCAAAAGAGACATTACTAGACAACCACTCAATTTTGAATATGACTAATGTGGTCTCAAAAGAGAATACAACAGAAGGAAGATTGAGTAGTATGGTGGAAACAAATGGAAATGTCATTATGGATGCAAATATAAGTGGAATTATTCCAAAGATTTACAACTATAAGGGATTTATGGTATATAACTATACAGACATGAAAATCACAGAAGAATTATTCTCATTATTTAGTAAAGGGATGAAATTCATACCAAGCGGACAGTTTAATTTATTTGACAACATAAAAGAAGTAAAATTATACTGTCGCAGATTAAATCTAGCTTTCCAGTTTAAAGACAAGGTGGATACACCAGTCTACAAGGAGAATAAATTAAAGAAAAAAAGCACTTATATACCCCCCAACAATAAACATGTAGCACTGTATGAACAGGCAGTGTGCAGAGAACTGTATGATGTTCATACCAATGTAAGAAAGGGACATGGAACGAAAAGTGAATTTTGTGATAATCTGACAAAAAAAGAAAGGAAAATTCTTAAAGACATAGTTTCCAACAAAGATGTCAGAGTCATGAAACCCGATAAGGGAGGCGGGATATTACTAACGTATACATGTGATTATCAGAACAAACTTTACGACATCTTGATCAATTCGGGGAACTATGAATCAACTTCACGGAATCAAATCAACATTGGGTACAGGAAGATAGACTTGGCTATAGAAGATTACATGTTGGACAGTAGAATTACGGAGGAGGTGTATCATTTCCACAGGAATGAACATCCCATTTTAGGACATATAATAGGTATTCCAAAGATTCACAAAGATATTCAGAATCCTCCATTAAGACCAATAATATCTGCTTCCAAGTCTAAAACATTTAATTTGGGTGTATTGGTGGACGAATGGACTAAGAACATCTATCAAAAGGTCCCCCATTTGATCAAAGATTCCTGGCACTTTTTGAACAAATTAAACCAAGATGTATGGAACTCTGAAATAATATTCATCACGGTGGATGTAAAGGACCTATTTTCCAGCATACCCAAGGATACAGGTTTAGATTATTTCTGCAACAGCTTAAGGAAATACTCTGACTGTACATGGGATAAAATCCAACTGATTATGAGCATTATGGAACTCATCTTGGACCATAATTACATCGAATTTAATGGTGAGATATTCAGACAAATCAATGGAGTTGCTATGGGTGCATCTTGTGCACCCATATATGCAAATTTAGTTATGCTCGAATGGGAAAACCAGTACATTTTCACAAGTGAATACTACAAGCATATGTTACTATATACTCGTTTTTTTGGATGATATATTTATTGTATGGAAAGGTAAGATGGACACCATTCCATTATTTATCCAATATATCAATTCCACCACGGAATTTTTGAGATTTACACACTGTAGAAAGGAAGGGAATCCCATATTTAGACACCTTTATTAGTTCTGATGAACATGGATTTGTGTCTCAATTATATAGGAAACCGACCTTTTCCAATGACTATATACAGTATGGAGGCAGCCATCCACCACACACCTTCAAGAACATTGTAAAGGGACAGTGTGTACGGGCTGCTCGCATGTCTTCCACTAAAGATATCATGAACCAAGAAATAGAAACTATCCACCAGTTGTTTAAAGAAAGGGGATACCCCAATAGCATGTTGATAGATGTGACAAACTATGTTAAATCACAATGGGGCAAGAAATATGAACCATTATTAGGTAAACCAGCGATAGTAAAAAATACATATAAGGAGTTCAATAGAAGGGTGTGCGTTTTGATGTATAACCCATACACAAATGTGGTGAAGGAAATATTATGGAGACACTGGTATATTTTCAATTTGGATGGAGAAGCAAGGAATACAGTAGGTGCTACACCCAAGATAATATTAAAAACAGGAATGAAAATAAAAAGACTAACAGAAATAAATACCAATGCATGTAGGAGGCAACCAAATAAGACAAACGGGACTAAGAAATGTGGAGCATGCAGACAGTGTCAGTATATCAACCCAGTTAAAAGTGTAGTTTTGGAAAATAGTACCCAAAGTGTATGCAAATTCAAAGAGGGGAATTGCAATAGCCAAGGAGTTGTATATCTCGCTATGTGTAAAAAATGCAATGTATATTATGTGGGGAAAACTGAAAGGAAGTTTAAGACCAGAATCTACGAGCATTGTTATAAAACTAAAAAAGGAGATGAAAACAATGCCTTGAGTAAACACACAAAGGCCACAAGTAAGGATCATATATTTACATTTGCGATATTGGATCAAGTTGACAGCTCAGTAGATAGAGGCAATTGGAAGGCAAAATTGGGATGCCTGGAAAGTAAATGGCAAATAATGTTAGATGCCACTACATTCCCAGGATTGAATGAATATATTAGTTTGAAACCCTTTTTATTGTTGGGAAACGCATAGGAATATACAGCTACAGGCTATTAGAATATACACAGAAAAATATATTAGATAATAGAGTTTATCAGGGTTTAAAGGTATAGTAAATATATGTATGACATAATTCTATTGTCGTACAGTGTCATATAATTGCAAGCATACATTGTGTGTAAGTTCCTGACTGGCCTAAGAGTACACGGTTTATGTAGCATAATGAGTAGACATGTTAAGATGAGTAGGAGGTATATATGTATTATTATCAATTTAATATTAATTTTATAAATAAGTGTTCACATATTATGTCTTTAATAAGTATAAGGTTTTTAATTGTTACACATTACTATGTTATTGGTTATTAATGTAACGATGTAACATATGTAATACAGAAGTTTTTATGAACTATTTTATTTATAAAAGGTTTTGTATTAAAAAGTTTTATTACAAGGTTTTATATATAAAAAAGGCGCCAAAATGTAACTATAAACGTCAGAGTGTGAGACTGAGAGCTTGGTTCTGATGAAATCTGTCTGCGACAGATGAAAGCGCTAAACCATTTGGATGTATTCTGATTTTATACATTAAAACATTGTGTACGAGCAAAACAGCTGCCTTGAGTTCTGTTAGTAGAGATTTCACGTTTGTTAACTTTTTCACGTTCTGCCCGAGTACAGGGGCTTGGATTGGAGCAAGAGTACTGGTTGGTGTGATTCGTGTTTTTGATTCTTATATCTAGGCAGCACAGATGAAGGTAAGTAAGGAATTGAAGGGTCATACTTTTAACATTTAGGGAGGGGAATAGCGTGTGGGTTCATTGATTTGATTTATGGGTCAGATTTAGTAGCAGGGGAGTCTGCATGTCCTCCCTGCAGTCATAGGGGTAGCATGGCAGGGATTAACATATGCTGTGTGACTTTGTCTAGATTTTTTGTTACAGGAGGTTGATAGGATGGCCACACTGGTTGTTTCTTTACCCTCTTAATTCAGTAAGCCCATTGTGTAAAAATAATTTCTCTAGTCTTGAGCCTTTGCCTCACAGTTGTTTATTGCTTGTCCTCAGTATAGACTTCTTTACTTACAGTGTTTAAGTAATGGTAGTGCAGCAGAATTTTTGTAGGCTGGCATACATCTCAGCCAACTACATAACTACATAAAGTGACCTATGAGGCGCACATTGGCACAAGGGCTGCAATGGGGTTTTAATGTTGGAGCTACACGTGGTGAGGTCACAGGTGGGAAGAGGTCAGTGGCCTGAAGGAAGCAGAGCTGAAAGTTAATGGATTATGCTGGGTGGATATTCTGGTGGCTGGAGTGGTGTACAAAGAGGTATCAGGTGATCCTACTATAGTCAGTTGTTTGTAGATCGGGTTTCAGGAAACATTTTACTCTCTTTTATGGGTAGCGGGGATCTTCTTGGAATGGCTCATATATTATTGCAAACATCAGAGATAGGGAATTAGCAAGCGGCATTGCATCAGTTAGGCTTGTGAGTTACAGGGGGGGGGTTTGATGGGAGGATTTAGCTTTGCATTACTGCAGTTTCAGGATAGACTGGGCTGGGTTGATTCAATATATTCTGGATGGTAGTAGCATGTCACGGACATTGTGTGACCTGATAGCATCGGGCTTTCTATAGTTTGTTGGCATATTATTTTGGTTGGTTGTGCCTGGCTTGGTCTATTGATGGTGATGCCAGCCATGATGGTGGTGTTTTTAGGTCATACTGCTACCGGCCATGTTGGTAGTTTAAGTGTCGTATTGTTTAGAATGGGTAGTTGGTATGATGGTAGCATTTTGTTAAATGGAATTTGGAAGTGATTTAAGAGGGGTTTTACATTTGTTGGACAATAAAAGAAAAAAAAAATTCATTGGGCAATAGTATGGGGTTGCAATGCAGCATGGTGGTATGCATTTGCCTCAGCATGGCTTCAGTGTTGGTGAGCTTAGTAGTGGGTCCAGGGGCTGGTAAGGCTATTGGCATCATCATGAGGCTTCCTGTGGCCAGGTGGTTTGGTTTAATTACATCATGACAGTAGTTATGATGAGGTTATGGTTTGCTACTTAGCATAGGTGAGGGGTCAGTGGTTTGTTTCAGTGGTTAGGTACTTGGCTGTATCCATTAGTTATGTATAGGGTTAAGAGGTAATGACTTGGATCCAGCTTGGTTAGGGAGGTTGGGTACACCGAATTATGTTTGACCTAATGCCTTATTGGTGGTTAGAATAATGGAAGTTTGGTCGAAGAGAGGGGGAACACCCTAGTCAGGCTGGTGGGTGGAGAAGAGGTGCAGGTTTGCCCTCTTCTTTTCCCCCTCAGTTGTTGGATGTGCAATTCAATAAGTTGGGAGGAAAGTGAGCAGTTGCTCTGGTGGATAGTTGCTCTGGTGGATAAGTGCTCTGGTGGATAAGGTAAATAGCAAGCAGAACTGCTTATTTGGATGGTGGTGTAATTTAATAAATTGAACGTGAGCAGGGGTAACACTGCCTTGTTAGTGCAAAGATAAGTGAGCAAGTGGGGGACGCTGCTTATCAAGGGTGAATGGTTACTCTGCCCTTATGGTTATTTTATGTTTTCTTTCATGGATGTTATTATCACTTGTGTCATGTTTTGATTGAAAGTTATAATTATTGGTTTACAGTCATGTTTATGAAAGTTTAATAAAGGTTGTCAAATGTCATTTGGTATTGTGTGTTTATTGAAGTGGTGCTGGACAAATGTGGCTTAGAACAGACCATTTTGTCCTGGGATATCTTCAAGTGGGGCTAGAAACATAGATTAGCAGGAATTAGGAGAATAGGGGAAGGATAGGGTTAAATGGGATGGAGGGAGGTTTAGGAGGAAATGCGGTAAGGATAGGGAGGGAGGGGCTTAGGGGGTTTTGTAAAGTGTAGCTGAGGTAGGAGTCACATTTTTTGGCATGAACTTGCTACCCTCCCTCCCTCCCCCTTTTTTATAAGTGAGATTGTGGTTATTTCAGTTTGAGAAGGTGGAGAAGAGGGGCAGGCTTGCCCTCTTCTGTTTCACCCCTGGTGTTGGATGTGCAATTCAATAAGTTGGGAAGGAAAGTGAGCAGTTGCTCTGATGGATAAGTTAATAAGCAAGCAGAGCTGCTTATTTGTATGGTGGTGTAATTTAATAAATTGAACATGAGCAGGGTAACACTGCCTTGTTAGTGCAAAGATAAGTGTGCAAGTGGGGGATGGTGCTTATCAAGGGTGAATGGTTACACTGCCCTTATAGTTATTTTATGTTTTCTTTCATTGATGTTATTATCACTTGTGTCATGTTTTGATTGAAAGTTATAATTATTGGCTTATAGTCATGTTTATGAAAGTTTAATAAAGGTTGTCAAATGTCATTTGGTGTTGTGTGTTTATTGAAGTGGTCCTGGACAAATGTGGTTTAGAGCAGACCATTTTGTCCTGAGACATCTTCAAGTGGGACTAGAAACATAGATTAGCAGGAATTAGGAGAATAGGGGAAGGATAGTGTTAAATGGGATGGAAGGAGGTTTAGGAGGAAATGAGGTAAGAATAGGGAGGCACTTAGAGGGTTTTGTCAAGTGTAACTGAGGTAGGAGTCACATTTTTTGGCGTGAACTTGCTACCCTCCCTCCCTCCCCTTTTTTATTAGCGGGATTGTGGTTATTTCAGTTTGGGAAGTTGGAGAAGAGGGGCAGGCTTGCCCTCTTCTGTTCCCCCTCTGGTGTTGGATGTGCAATTCAATAAGTTAAGAAAGAAAGTGAGTGGTTCTCTGGTGGATAAGTTATTAAGCAAGCAGAGCTGCTTATTTGGATGGTGGTATAATTTAATAAATTGAAGGTGAGCGGAGTAACACTGACTTGTTAGTGCAAAGATAAGTGAGCAAGTGGGGGACGCTGCTTATCAAGGATGAGTGGTTACACTGCCCTTATGGTTATTTTATGTTTTCTTTCATGGATGTTATTATCACTTATGTCATGTTTTGATTGAAAGTTATAAGCATTGGTTTACAATCATGTTTATGGAAGTTTAATAAAGGTCGTCAAATGTCATTCGGTGTTGTGTGTTTATTGAAGTGGTCCAGGACAAATGATTTTCCATAATTCCACACGTTTTTTTCTCTTCTAAATCTAATTAATTTTCATTAATTCTTTTTATTACTTTTCCTATTCTTATATATTTTTCATTTTCTTGTACTTTAACCCATATTGCCACATGATCTGAAAACCCAGCATATTTAATTCCTTTTTTATAACTTTTAAACTATCAGATATTAAAAAAAAATCAATTTCTGTCCTAATTTCATTCCTTTTATATGCCCATCGGTTATTCTCCCATACACTTAACTTTCCACTTCTCATAATTTCTTTAGCCATTTTAGCATCAGAATTGCTCTTATTTATCTTTAAATTACAATTAAAATCACCCACCACTATAATGTCCATATTTACACAAAAATATTCAAGACTATTTTTAAACATCATTTCACTCTTTTATGTTACACGTGCATATAAAGCTATAATTCTATATGCATATTTTTTCCATCTCATGTCTATTACCATAGTTCTGCCTAGTTCCACTATGGTACATCTAATATTTTAATGCTTTTGTTACATAATATACATATGCCAGAGCACGTTTCTTTCCCCATGTTCCAAACTACCACACCATTCCAATGTTTTTCAGTTTGTGTTCTTTCTTTCTCTGTTAATAATCTATCTTCTAAACCAATAATATGTGCATCTAGTGCAGCACACCATTGTAATAAACCTGTTCTCCTCTTAAGATTTGTCATATTGTTCACATTAAAAGCTAATATTTTCAGCTTTTAAGAACACTTAATATAATAACATGTGTATCTCTTTCCTTTCTTATTTTCTCTGAGCATTATGTTTTGAATTTTAATTTCCTTTCTTTAACTCTTTTCCCTATTGAATTATTTTTTATTTCTTACTGTGCACCAATCAGCTTCATCCTCAGTTGTCTCCTCTGTTTCTTTTTCCTTGTTACTTTCTTTAACTTCATGTACAACCTCTTTATCAGTTACATTTTTTGTATATTTTCTTGTATAACACATTCTACTGTCACTTTAGCCTGCATAACTTCATTTTCATTTTCATGCACATTCATTTCACATTCTAGCCATAAATGACCAGTCTTGCCACATTTTTGCACTTTAAATCACATTTTTGCATTATGCACTGTTTTACCACATAAGTAGCATCTTTTTTATCACATTCATTGATTTAATGATAACTTTTCCACAAAAATAAGTTTTTGGTTGACCCCTGTATTTCACAAAACCCCTGTTACCATAAACTTCAGTAATACTAGGTACATGCATAACATTTTCAGTATTACTCCACAGTCCCATCCCCCAGTCCATAGTCCTCTTTCATCATATATTTTTGTAGTGTCCATTACTTCTTTACATATAGTTAACAAATGTTCTTTCAGTTCTTTTGCTTCAACTTCAGTTCTAAACTGCTTCATTATTTTTTGTTTGTCTGTAAAAAGCTTGCATGACATATTCTGACCATGGATAGATATTTTTCTTTTGTTCATATGCACCCAAAAAAAATCCATGGCTTGCCCAATCTGAAATATCAAGTCACAAAAAGTCTATTAATTAAAATGATTGCTCTTACCGCTTTTGCCTTGACACCCAGAGGTGCTATGACAGAGTCCCAAACCTTATACCTGTCCAAACTTTCTTCTTTTTTACAGCTCACATGTACTATATACTTCTTTTTTTGTTTTTTATTTTTTCTTTCTTCTTTGCTCTTTCTCCCACAGTTTGTGCATCAGTTTATGTCTCTTGAAAATTTTCTGGCACAGTCACTTCTCGTTTTCTTCTTCTAATCTCTCAGTGATGTCACTCCATGCAATCGCTGCTCCACTTTCTGGTTCACTTTGGAATCCATTTCTTCCAAATAATTATTCCATAACCCTCCCAATTGGAGGGTTATAATTATGCATTTCTCAGAGGTAACTGTCTGTCCTTCAAACAATCTCGTCTGAAAGTTTTCCTCTGAATCCATCTCTGTTACAGCTACAGTCTCCTTTTCTTCCAATATTACTTTTTTTCCTGCACCCACAGCATGAGAAAAAAACTTCTGGTAGTGATTCTACCATTTCAACTACATTTTCATCAACCTTCACTTCATTTTTAGCCAAAGCTAAATCAGCCATATTTTCTTCCTGTTCCTTCTAGCTGCCTCTGGGCCTGGACAGGAAACAGGAGGTCAGGATGTATAACACACAAATTATTTCCCCAACTACTAAGAGTAGGGGAAGTTCCCTGATGCCCTGGCCAAATTTCCCCCTGCCGTATAAATACCACCTTGGTTCATCTGTGAAAAGACGCTACTATCCTAGTGGGACTAACCTGGTAAACAAAGAATAAATAAAAAAATAATAAAATAAATTAGCCACATCAGGTATAAACAAAAAATAAATAAATTAACCGCATCTCATATACCTTAACTATCTAATATCTAAATTTAAGCCCACCTTCCTTGATAAACTTCCTACCTGCTCCAATATCTGTTTTATCCATACTCTTTGTTTTGCCACTAAGACTATGTCATCAGTATAAGAAATCATAAAAAAGAAATTCATTTTTATCTTCTACTAAATATTTAGCATCCTTTTTTCTTCTTAGGTCATCCTTGCCTAAATCCCTTCTTTGCTTGAATTGCTTCGCTTAAGTCACCAGTTAACAAAATTCTTGCCTAACTTTTACTGTAGAGAATAATTAATAATTACAAAATCCTTCCTTTAATTATGTACACTTGTAAAATTGTCCTTAACTGCATATGTTCCATACTGTCAAAAGCCTTGGCTACATACCCTACCACCACCTTGACTTCATTCTGTTTAATACATCATCTTTAACCTCTGTTACTACCCATAACATTTCTTGGTTCTGGTTCCCCTTGGTACCATATATTCCATCTGTAACACATTCCTGTATAATCTTTACAAATGTCCTTTGTAGTGTCTGGCAGTTGGTAGAGATGGTTAAGGCTATGAGCTGTAGTTCATGTTGTACAGGGTTTGATTCCATCATCCTTCATCTGCGTACTACTGTGCGACTTTAAGCTAGTTATGTAACCAGACATTGCTCACAGTCACCCCTGAAAAAGGGACTGTTTGTCCAGTTTGTATACCTTGCTATAATTTGTATTAATGTGTTTCATTAAAATCTTATACTCCATATTTTTCATTACTGTTAGATGCTAGTTCTTAATATCCCTTTTTATCTTTTCTTTTCCATATTCATTTTATTATTCCTACACGTATCTCTGTTTTTGTATACTATTCTTTATCCATTCATTCATTACATTTAGCAGTAGTTTTTTTCCACCTTTCTGTCATACTTTTATATGTTTTATATTCTATCCCATTTATCCCAGGAATAGAATCAGAATTAATTATTTGTAATACTCCATCTACTTCTAACATTTTGATATTCATCTCTAACTGTTCCAAAATTACCTTTTGTGGCTGCTTTACATCTCATTTAACATTGCTTCCATCTTCATTACGATCAAACCTACATGTATAAACCTCACTACTATGCCCATTATCTTTCTTTGTATATATGTTCATTACCTTCACTGTCCATCATAACTCTAATTAGACTTTACTCAGCCTTTCTCTTCCTTTGTAACACACTTATTTTCTGTCACCCCTACCTTAATGGATAAGTAATAATAGACTAGACCCTCCATTAGCTACCCCTAAGTTTTTTTTTGTAGAGTGCAATAGTTTATCTCAGTCCATAGCCTTCCTTTTAAATAAGTACCTCCTTTCTTTTCTTACATACAACTGCCCCATTTTCTATGATCCACATATTTTTAACATCAACGGGAACCTTATTCTTCCCATTTCTAATGTCACAATTTGAATCCCAACTGATGTTATAACTCCATTTATTAACAAATAAGGCACCATTTTTTCAAATAATTCTTCTCTTTTTTATCTTAGTATATGCATAAATACTTACTAACCTAAATACACCATTCTTTATCTTTACATCTACTATAATTGACCTTCCTGACACTAGTACTACAATGAAATTTAACATCTTTATCCCAATTTTTCCCAGTATAACTACTCCTGAACATACATCCAACCAAAAATTGCATTCTATTTTACACCCCATAACGTTTCTATTTGTACTCTTGTCATTCTGTCCTACAAACTGATCCAGCAAAATAATTACATCCTGATGTTGATTTTTACACCATTCTAACACATATAACTTTCGTAAATTAGTTAAATACTATTCGGCTTAACTGACAAAATCCTGGCATTTCTCTTTTCTTTTAATATTTGACAGGGAGACTGTTTTATTTTTCATTTTCGTACTTAAACTCAAGCTCCAATAGAATTATTTTATACATCCTCCTATGTTCCTTTTCCATTTCTCCTTCAGACTCTTCCTCTGCCTCTAACATCTCAAACTTAATTTAAAAGGCAAGTTCTTTCAGTTGTAATCTTATTGCTCATTCTTTTGTCACTTCTGCTTCTTCCACACTATCACCATCCTCTTCTGATACTTTATTGTTTAGACAAATAGGCACGACTTACTCTGCAAAATGGAAATAAATACATAAAACCTTATTTGAAGATAAAACATATAAAATATCAAACTGAATCTTAATTTTTTTCTACGATAAAATGTTGTGGGTGTTAAACTACTCCCAAATATTTGTACATTTCCTGTTCTTGTAAACTCTAAATATATCAATGATATACTGAAATTCCTTAAAAGATTATATACAAATATACAACATTAAAATGGATTGTATTTATAGTTCCAATATCTTTTAAAGCAAAATTAATGAAGAGTTTAATGTGACAAAATGTTAGACTCGAGGCTTATGGCTTTGTCTCATTGGTGTAATTGCCAAGGAGCTGCAGTTTTATCAAATGATAATATTGTTCATAATTATGGACTAGAATCTGAAGAACAGTTACTGGTTTAAATCATTAGACACATTTGCATTAATTAGCCAAGGGGAAACTAGAATGGGGAGACAGACTTCCCTTGACAGCAAACAATGGCAGTCTCAGAAGAGCTACAGAGGTGGTGGGAGGTGCTGCTAGAGTGTAAGACTTCTCATAACAAGCTGGCTCACTCCCTACTGCCTGACTTTTGCCTAGCCTGGGAATTCCTGGCTCACATTCTCCCAGAATGACTGGAACAACAAAGCAAAGATCAAGCAGCCATCAGAAAAAAGAACAACAACAAAAAAAGATGTTCAGTGTATACAGAGCTACATAAATTACTTCTATGCTATATATATGATACATGGATTAACACAGAGGCATTTATTAAGGTCTCTCTGGCTTAATACATTTTGCTTATTTTAGATACTATCATTCAGAACAGATGAAAAATTCATCAGTTATGTAACCCTTCTAAAAAGCTGTGACTTCTTTATGAAATGAAAATATTTTATCTTTTCATGGCTGTTATACAGTTTTGGAAAATATATTTATTTCAGAAATTTCACTAGGAGTGATATATTGAGATTGCAGTAGTTTCTTTCTTGGTAACCCCTTAACAAATGGGGAAATGTGGGTGAAATGTCATTGTCTGAGTACTTAAAGCATAATAAAACATATTTAAAACATAGTGAATATGATGCTGCAATAAGGAGTGCTTTGAGTTGTAACAAAAGCCATGAATAATGCACATTATAATCTGAGATGGAGCTACAGTACAATGATAGAGACACCAGAGTAACGAGTCACAAATGCACCTGAAATAATTAGCTTGCAGCCTGCTCATTTTTCTGCACATACAAGTTTGACTTCCTAGTGTATTATTGCTTGTTTGTCTAAGTTGTAGCAAGTCACCTTCAAATCTCTTTAAAAATCAGAAGTTGAATGATGTATAACTTGTCATTCTGATTTTGACAGTTTGTAAGAAAATCCTATTTGTGTTCATTAACCTGAGCTGTGGGACCCTCTGTTCCATTACACATGTGCACTAATACAGAATAATATGCACAGCAACTACTAATATGCACATAAAACTAGAATTGTACTTGTATATTTACCACTCTGCCCCATATATCACATAAGTACAATTATCAGCTAATTTTTATAGAGTCCAGCTACCACAAGCTGTTCTTCTGCCATCTCTGTTACCAAGCAAACCCAGCTGACAGCTGAATGTTTCAGTGCTGACATTGATGTTCATCATATTGATCACTGCTGCAGTAGCCTTAGTTATATGGGTCATATCCTACCAAGGATATAACAGGTGGCCAGCTTCCAATGCTTCAGGGAACCTTCCATGCACCCAAACTGTCAGGCAGCTTGAGCTGAGCTGACTAAAAGACAACTTTGGGTGCAGAGCCCTTCAGAGCTTTACTACCACTGAAGATTTTGCTCATCGGAGGCTTTTAAGGATTGACATTAGTTTCTGCTTTACTTTACTGTGCAGATAAGTTCATTTTGGGGGGAAACTTCCATTTTCTTCATTTTGTTGATGTTTTCTTACTTTCCTTTTCGAGAAAGTTATTTTAAAGCTAGGATTGTTCTGTTTTAGTGGACTGTCTCAAGACCATAACATACTTTTAAATAGAGCACTCATTTTTTCTTTCAGCTTAAAAGTAGTATAAAGTAGCTGAAAACACTTTTTCTGTAGAGAAATTGTGTTTATTTTTCATTGTGCAAGGGAGAGATATACTCTTGTCATTCCTGTGAGAGGTAACAGGCAAAGTTTCTCTATTGCATTAGAATGATGTATCCATCCCTGGGAAAGTAGCTGCTGCCATTAATGACACAGCTGACCTGATTTTTCCTGTCAGAAAGAAATAGAAAACCAAGTATGCATCTACTCTTCCTCAAACTTCTTTGGCTAAGAATAGTTACAGGGTCTGGCTTAGGGTTTAATTCAGGCTATTGATTCTTTCTTGTAAAGTAGTTTCTGGTAAAAGAAAGAGGGATTCCTTTTTTCCTGAAGAGATTCAATATTCTGAATCTAAATAGGATGATGCAGGATAGTTGTTTCCTCAGATTTCTGATTCAGGCTCAAAAGAAAGATCAATTTCTGATTCTTTCTGTGGGGATTTCTCTTTCTCTAAGACTATTGGTAGAATGTGCCAGTGTTTTCAGTAGGAAAACACTGCAGATTCACAGTCCCTCAGAAAACACTATGAGTTGTTACATATTGATTTTTCATAACCTATGACCATTCCATCTGTTTTGTCTGCTTTTTCAGATATGTGTGTGTGTGTGTGTGTGTGTGTGTGTTATGGCTTCCAATTTTATTGATAGTCAGCCAGCTGTCCCGAAAAAGGCAAATATAAAGTTCCTCAGTCTTTTAAATTTTTATACACTATTCCCAATCCTGACCCAGCAGCTATAGCTTTAGTCAATCCCACTGCTGCTACAAACTTAGTTAATTCCAATCCTAGTGTTTCTGATAAGAATGGGAAAATTATTTATAGGTATGGGATAAAAAGTATATAGTTCTGCAAATTTGATTTTCAACATTTTGAATTGTCATGCTCATGTGTTAAAGTTTGTTCTGACAAATTGTGAAAGTATGAAGAATATTTTACCTGTAGTTTCTTCATGTGAGGAACAATCTGCTTTAAATAATTTAGCTTTATCTAGTGTACAGGTCACTACTGTTGCAGCATGTGTGTTTATACGTCTTCCAGGGCTATGATCACTGGTTCTGTTTTGAGGATGCCTGTATGGCTGCACTCTCAGAACCTTCAAATGATGTTAAAAATCAAATTTTAAATTTTTCCTTGATAGAGATTTAGTGTTTGGTCCTTCTGCTGCAGAGTTGATCAAAAATGTGATTAAGGGTCAGGCTGATCCAGGGAATCTCTAAGATTATTCAGCCCTCCTTTTCCAAATTATCCAAGGGATTTTCTATCTCCTTATCTAGTTTTGGCAAAAAAAATAGAATAAACAGTCTCAACAAAATTGAGGTAAACAGATGTCTAAGAAGAAATGGTAAGGTGGTTCCAAAATCAAGCCTCAGACCTCCCAAAACCAATGACAGTACAACAAGGATGAATGAATATTCAAGAGGCCATGTGAGTCTTTCTCACCCAGCCCGCTTTTTTCCCAGAAAGTCTGAATCTCTATGTTTTCTTTTTTGCAACAGATTGTTTCAGACAAATGGGGTCTTAAAATCATTCATCAGGGTTATAGATAGGAGTGGGAGGAAATTCCTCCTTTCCAGGGGATCATTCCTCATCCTCCAGATCAGACTCTTTGTTTCCACCTGCTCTCCATCTCATGCTGTCCCAAGGACTGATAGAATCAGTTCCCCCTTCACAAGAAGGGAAGGGTTTTTATTCAAGGATGTTCCTTGTGCCAAAGAAAGAAAATGCTTGGAGATCAGTTCTGGATCTTTCTTTCCTAAACCTGTTTGTGATAGTGCCCAAGTTCAGAATGACGTCACTTCACAATCTATTACCTCTTCTTCCTTTTACAAGTTTACTGGTAATACTAGACATAAAGGAAGCTTATCATCACAACCTTATTCATCCAGACTTCAGACATTTCTTGAGGTTTTCCATGTCTAAACCACATTATCTTTTCTATGCCTTAACATTTGGATTTTTCCACTGAACCAAGAGTGTTCACAAAATGTCTAGCTCCACTTATAGCTCATTGCAAGCTACAGGGTGTCCACATTTTTTCATATTTAGACTTGCTTATCTTTGCAGAGTCTTTTTCAACGTGTCAGGAAACTCACTCTTCTGTGAGAGATCTATTACAAAAAGCTAGGATTTCAAGAGAACATTCAAATGTCCTTCTTAACTCCTTCATAAAGTTCTCAGATACAAACTGGAAACCAGGAACCAGCAACCACTAAAAGCATGAACTTCCAAGCCAAACAACAAAGTCTCCAAGTAGCACAAAATGTAGTTTATTAAGCACTTTTGTCAAAGTGTATAACACTTGACTTCATCAGAATCCTTCATACAGTACTGTGTTCCTGGGATAACTTTTCTTTCCCCTTGGACAGGAATGTTCCTGTATGCTTTTCCACCCTTTCCGTTAATATCTAGGGTACTTCTGAAGATTCAGAAGGAATACCCATGATAATTGTGTTGACTCCCTTCTGGTCCAGACAACCATGGTTCTCCCTTCTTTTTGAAGTAGCCAGGGGCAGTTACCACAAGCTTTTTCACAAACTTGATCTACGCATACAGTAACATGGGTGTTTGACAAAACCCAACATCAAGCATATTTATTTGATTGCCAGGATAATAAAGCCTTAATTCCTTTTAGGCACCGGTTTACTGAAGATGTGCAGCAGGTACTAATGGAGGCAAGAAATCCTGCTACTAGAAAATCACATATTAGCAAACAGAAAAGGTTTTCTAGTTGGTGCCAACAACATAGCCAGCATCCATTCAGGACTGGTTATTTTTGGTTCTACAATATTTGTGTGAGGTACTCTCCTATGGCCTTTCTTATTCCTCTGTCAAGGTTCATTTATTGACCATTTCAAGTATGTCTACCCAGGGATCCTCCTTTTTCAATACAATCTCATATCAAAATGTTCTTGAAAGGGGTTTTGTATGAGAAGCCTCCAAGACGACCAGTAGGCTCTCATTGGGTATTTAATTTGGTGTTAGAGAAGCTAGCATTTGCTCCCTTTGAACCAGCTCCAGCTAATCTGGTTGACTTGACTTGAAGTTCTTAACATGGGAAACAGTTTTCTGATTACTCTGACCTTTGCAAGAAGATTATCTTGGTACCATGTGGTAACCCTCTTCTATTTTTATCTTTCTTTTAGTTTCCTTAAGAGCAACAGGGGTCTTATGTTTATGCCCATGGCAGACATCCAAAAATAATTTAAGAGCTTAAACTCTTGGAGTATTTCAAAAGTGCCCTACTAGCACTAAACCTTTTGTAAACCTCCTTTAAATAACGAAAACTAGCTGATAAAGGAACTCACTTTTTTTTCTTAAACATGTTTGCTGCATCTTTTTACCAGCTGTATTTGGGTCATGGCAGAAAGGAATCAATAGAACAGCTCACCTACTGGTAAACACATATAAATAAATAAATACACACCTTTATAATCATTATTATTTAGTCCCTTGTAATTTGTTTTTAATTCCCTCCTTATTGCAGATAATGCTGTTTTACACAATTCCACTTAATACATTTGTAACATGTAACATACCTTGCCACAGATACAGCCTACAAAATATAGCCTTGCACTTTAACAACATCTTTTTGCATGTGAGAAGCATTCACTAGTCTCCTGTGTTCCTTATACCATGGAAACCATTTTAAAAATAAGTTTACCTTCCACTTTTAGAAAGAGTTGTAGCAAATTAAATACTCATTTATAACTTCCTGCCACACTAACTTTAAACTATGATGTCAGAGCTTAACTTTCACTGTGTTTCATTTGGTGCAGATGGCTAAGACTGTGGTTGTAATTCCTGTGGAGCAGGGTTTGATTCCCTCTGCACTCATTCAGTAAGTTACTTAACTAGACAGTGCTTGAGGGCAACTGGGAATTTGGGATGCATTCCTCAATGGTCCATTAAACTCTAAGCCTAGCAACAGCCTATGAACTGTGATACAAAGCTTCTGGTCCTAAGTGTGCTACAGTAACATAGTTAAACTTAACCATTTTGTAAGCCATCTTCCTCAGTATAGAAGATACGTTATAGCCTTTGACATTCTGACAATACAATTTGTATTTTTATCTTTCGTCTACCTGTTCATGTTTAAGACAGCCAAGCAATCAAGATCACTCATAGTTTTTTAGAAATTGTATTACATCATGTGAAGGAGAAAGCTTTTTTTTTATCATGGAGAGTCTGTTCAGTCAGTGCTACAGCTATTCCTGAAGCTGGAATCAGTTATTGTTAGTCTCTCTACAAGGCAACTTCCTTGGCTGCCTTGTTCTCAACTGTTTTACTCTGAATGTGCTCATTTGTAACCTTTTGGTGTGCTTTAATTTTGTAAATGTCTGTTGACCTTGTGCTTTGTTTTTTTTTTCCTATATTTTCTTTCTGTAAGATCCTAGCATGCTGCAAACATTTACCTTGTAAATTATTTATGACCCTCCCTTATGACCAACATCAGCAAATGCAACACCAGTGAAGAACTCACTTTAACATGATTACTACATATATTCATTGACTTCTCCAGGTATCAGTGAAGAACTCACTTTAACATGATTACTACATATATTCATTGACTTCTCCAGGTATCAGTGAAGAACTCACTTTAACATGATTACTACATATATTCATTGACTTTTCCAGGTATCTGAAACATGCAACTCTCTCAGTTCTGCTTTCATAGTAGGTATGTAATCAGATAACTTGCATTTAAACATTTATTTTGGATTCAAATAGTGTATGGCATAGCATAGGATGATTTTCTGCTAGATTCAGTCACCCACCATTTACTTACAAGGTCTACAATCCTGGTACTGTCCCCCAAAAGAAGAAGATGAAGCAACTTCTTTTTGATGACAGCAGTCATGACTTTGCCCATCATATTACATTAATGAGACTAATGATATTTTTATCCTGCTTACAAAGTTAGATTTTTTTTCCTCAAAGTCTAGCAACCACTTTGCCATTCTCTGAGAATTAATATTCCTGAACTCATCTCCCTTGGCGTCCGTAAGATTAAAGAAGTAAATCATACATTGTGTTCAGTCTGCAGGGTTCACTGGACACCTTAGACATATTTCACACAGGAAATACATTTCTTGTTAACCAGGCCCAAAAGCCAGAAACTGTATCCCAAAGTGTGGAGTCAAGATTATTCTAGATGAATGTCCATGGACCAATTTTAACAACACATCTAGACTAATTTTGTAGTATTCGGGCTGGTAATGTGGTTGTTGTACTGTAGGGGCGCTGTGGGGAATTCAGCATGTACTGTTGGTTCTGTATTCTCTGGTAACTTGTTGGTTCTGGTGGATGTATGACTTGCAGAAGTTGTGAGATGTAGCATGGGTGCGCACCTGGAGGCTCTTAATAAAGAAAGGCCTTACAACTCCATAAACCGTGTGGTCTCCTTATTTCCCAGGATATAACATATTGGCGACGAGAGGATGGGATGCCTCCGAGTCCGCTGCGAGTAAACTGGTGGGCTGCAGTTCATGTCGGATGATGAAGAGACGGGGCCTGCTGGAGTGATGTCTGGTTCCATGTTGGGGTCACTAGTTGCATACGACTGTCAGACACAGACCTGGGAGGAGTATTGTGAAGTGTTGGAACATTTTTGAGGCAAACCAGATAATGGAAGCGGGTCGGAAGCGAGCCATATTGCTAAGCTCGGTGGGCAGTAAGACGTACAGTCTGATGAGGAACTTACTGAGTCCTGATAAACCGGGGACAAACCGTTCAGAGAGTTGACGAGTTTACTTCAGTCACATTATAACCCGAAGCCGAGTGCAATAGTCCAGAGGTTCAAGTTAAATTCAAGGACTAGAATGGCTAATGAAACGGTAATGGAGTATGTCGCAGTGTTGAGGAACTGGCACAACATTGTGATTATGGGGACAGACTGACCGAAATGCTACGAGATAGGCTCGTATGTGGCATTGCAGGCGACCGCCTAGCAGATTGTTAGCGGAGCCTGACTTGTCGTTTGAAAAGGCCTTGAAGTTGGCACAGGCCATAGAGACAGCGACTAAAGACATTCGTGATTTACAACAGAAAACCACGGAAGGGGTGGGAAGCAGGAGTGCGACCCCACTGCCAGTGCATAAAGTGGTCAGGGAGCATAATTCACAAGGGAAGTCTGGTCAGTATGCTTGTTACAGGTGTGGAGGTGAACATCTGTCACGGAACTGTCGTTTTTTAACTGTAAAATGTCATGCTTGCGGGAAAAAGGGCCATGTAAAGAAAATGTGCTGCTCAACGCCCTCTCGGGACCAGCCGAAAAAGGGGGAGGAAAAAAGCAGTATGATGGAAAGGCAGGGAAACCGAAAAATAAAACGGCAGTATGCACACCACATGCGTGAAGTTACAGATCAACCAACCAGGGAAGCCGAAGAAGTGTTCACAATGTTTAACGTGAAAGAGGCCAGGTGGGAAAGAGTTGATCCCATTAAAACCCAGTTGGACTTAAATGGTAAAATGGTGCAGTTTGAAGTGGATACAGGGTGTAGTGTGACAGTTCTGTCAAAGGCTGAGTATGGGAAGTTATGGCCCAGAGAAGCTCGGAAGCTGCAGGACTGTTCAGTGACTTTGAAAACCTACACGGGTGAAATAGTTCCCACGTTGGGAATGGTGAAAATGAAGGTAAAATATAAAGACCAAGTCAAAGAGTTGCCAGTCATGGTGGTAGCAGGTAAGGGACCAAACCTGCTAGGCCGGGTGTGGTTAAAGGAGCTAAACATGGACTGCCTACAGCTCCATAAGGTAGAACAGCCGGGCCTGACCTTGCAAGAGGTGCTCGAGAACAATGAAGAAGTATTCAAGAGGAACTGGGGACCTGGAGGGTCCACCAGCAAAGATACACGTGAAAACGTAATGCCAAGATTTTACAAACCCCATCCTGTACCATATGCGATGAAGAAGAAAGTTGAGTTTGAGTTAGAGAGACTCACTAAGCAAGGTATAATTGAACCAGTAAAGTTTGCGGAATGGGCGCACCAATTGTTCCAGTATTAAAGCCAGATGGTGCTGTATATGTGGTGACTATAAGTTAACAGTGAACCAAGTCTCGAAGCTGGAGCAGTATCCCTTGCCCAAGGTGGAGGATGTGTTTGAAAAGCTGTCGGGAGGTGAAAGGTTTAGTAAACTGGACCTCAGTCAGGCATATCAACAAGTAGTGCTGGAAGAAGGGTCAAAGCGTATGTTACCCTGAACACACACAAAGATTTGTTCCAAGTTAATCGTTTACCTTTTGGGGTTTCCTCGAGTCCAGCTATTTTCCAGAGAATAATGGAGGAACTGGTGGCAGGATTCAAAGGTAGCTGTGTATTTAGACGATATCCTGTTGACGGGAAGGAACATTCGAGAGCATCTGGAGACGCTGAATGAGGTGCTGAGACGACTGCGAGAGGCAGGTCTACGGGTGAAGCGGAGTAAATGTGCTTTCATGGCAACGGAAGCAGAATTCCTGGGCTACAAGGTGGATGCATCAGGCCTACACCCCCTGCCAAATAAAGTGGAAGCCATTCAACAGGCACCAGCACCCACAAATGCTACGGAACTGAAAGCCTATTTAGGCTTACTCAACTATTATAACAGGTTCCTGCCAAATCTGTCAACCCTGTTAGCTCCTTTACATAAGTTATTAAGGAAGGAGGCTCAGTGGTCGTGGCAAGAGGAACAGGACAGAGCGTTTGAACAGTCAAAGGAACTAATGCAATCTTCAGAGGTTTTGGTGCACTACGATAGTCACAAGGACTTAATTTTGTCATGTGATGCCTCACCCTATGGATTAGGGGCTGTGTTGGCACACCGCATGCCAGATGGACAAGAGAGACCCATTGGGTTCATGTCACGAACTTTGACACCAGGAGTCAAACTATTCCCAGTTAGATAAAGAGGGTTTGGCTGTCATGTTTGGAATCAAGCGATTTCACAAGTACCTCTATGGGAGGAAGTTTACTATTTGCACTGATCATAAGCCTTTGTTGTCATTATTCAACGAGATGAAAGCAGTACCGCAGATGGTTTCTCCCCGCATCCAGAGATGGGCTGTAACGTTGAGAGCTTATGAATACGAGATTGTTTATAAGCCTGGGAAACACCATAGTAATGCAGATGCGCTAAGTCGGTTGCCGATGCCAGGGCATCTCCAGGAAGAGGAAGCGGAGGATCGAGTTTTGATGATGGAAGACATCACGTTGGTGTCTGCCAGAGAACTGAGTGTTTGGACACACAGAGACCCGGTGCTTGCTAGAGTGTTTCAGTGGGTCCAGCAAGGCTGGCCAGTCCAACAAACGGATCCAGTTTTTCGGCCTTATGAGGTGAGGAAAACAGAGTTGAGTGTACAAGATGGATGCGTATTGTGGGGGGCACGAGTGATAATTCCGTCCCAGGAAGACGGGCACTTTACAGCAGTTGCACCAAGGTCATGTGGGCATTACCCGAATGAAGGCCTTAGCTCGAAGTTATTTTGGTGGCCCAAGTTGGACCACGAGATTGCAGTCGTTGTGAATGAGTCTAAAAGATCCCAACAACACAGCACCTTGTCTGCGCTGGCGCCACTACATCCATGGGAGTGGCCGAGTAGACCTTGGCAGAGACTTCATATAGATTATGCAGGACCTTTCATGGGGGCCATGTTTTTGATAATCATGGATGCTCATTCGAAATGGATGGATGCCTATCAAGTCAAGACACCTACTTCGCTCGTTACCATTGAATGCTTGAGGAAGAGTTTCAGTAGCCAAGGACTACCAGAGACTATTGTATCCGATAATGCTTCATGTTTCACGAGTGAAGAGTTCAAGGGTTTTCTGAGGAAAAATGGCATCGTACACATCACCTCAGCACCCTACCATGCAGCTACGAATGGTTGTGCTGAAAGGGCGGTTCAAACTTTTAAAGCAATGATGAAAAAGTCTGGAGAAGGAAGTATGGCAGCAAAAGTGTCAAGGGTGTTATTCAATTATCGTATTACACCACAATCTACCACGGGTTTGTCACCTGCCGAGATGTTGCAAGGACGGAGATTGAGATCCACGTTGGATCTAGTGTATCCAAATGTCCGAGCCAAGGTGGAGGGGACCCAGTGGAGGCAAAAAGAATGTCATGATTGACGATGGAGAGAGCGAAGTTTTCTGGAGGGAGATGCAGTGATGACGCGAAATTTCAGTTATGGACCTAAGTGGATTCCAGGGTTCATTGTCAAGAGTACAGGTCCATTATCGTACCAGGTGAGGTTGAATGGAGATTTCTTGGTGAGGAGACATGTAGATCAAATTCTGCGGAGCGAACAGAAGAAGGACGCCATGGAACTGCCGGCCTCGGAACTACCGTTAAGTTCGGAACCAGGGCTCGCAGTGGCAGGAGGATCGCCAATTGAGGGAGACCACCAGGACGTGGAAGAAGAGGTTCCCGAGGATCCAACCGTGCCAGGGAAGGACACACCGATACCTGAAGTGGTAACTGTGACACCGGAGTCACCTAAGGTGGTACCACTGCGCCGTTCTAAGTGTGTGCTGGTTAAACCTAGTTACTTGAAGGACTATCAATGTTAACAAAAGTGCATGTATAGATTACCAGCCTACAAATAGTAGATTGTATGGTAACCAGTTAATAACTAGCCTGTTATTTACAAGTAAGTGATTAAATGCATTGTGGAACTTGCTCCCTAGTTTTGCTTATGTAGGAAATTGTGTCTTAGCTTAAAAGGGGAGGAATGTAGTATTCGGGCTGGTAATGTGGTTGTTGTACTGTAGGGGCGCTGTGGGGAATTCAGCATGTACTGTTGGTTCTGTATTCTCTGGTAACTTGTTGGTTCTGGTGGATGTATGACTTGCAGAAGTTGTGAGATGTAGCATGGGTGCGCACCTGGAGGCTCTTAATAAAGAAAGGCCTTACAACTCCATAAACCGTGTGGTCTCCTTATTTCCCAGGATATAACAAATTTCATCACTGACAAGCACTGATATGTAAAATAGCCAAGTTACATTTGCACTAATCGAAGTAGCAGCATTAGTTAGTGTATCTTTTAATTATTGTGTTTGTGGTGGGTACCTGCTGAGTAACCAATGAATTTTTGTAACTTTGTTACCAATTACTATGTTTGTGGTGGGTACCTGCTGAGTAGCCTTTACCCTCTCAGTCATTGATCATCTCCTCTCTGCTATAAATGTATTCATTCACTATAATTAACATTCTTATTAAGTTTCTGTATGACCTGAAGAGTATTATAATTTACTGTTTTACTCTTTTTATTTTAAAAGCAGTAAAATGCACTTCTTGTTTTCTAGCAAACAATATGATAACTAATATGTTATGTCTCATTCTGACATGTTTAACTTTTAAATAAACAACACATATTGTGTATGTACTGAATATATAACTTTTCATTGATTCTATTTTAATGGGGTCTGTCTGTAAAGTCTCTCGGTCTGTTTATGTGCAAGAAATCAAATCTGATTTTATAGCCATTGTACTTCCGCAGTGGTGCAGCAGTAGAGTTGTTGCCTCACAGCAAGAGGTTCTCCCGTTCGATTCTCAGCTTGGGTTGGGAGTGCCTTCTGTGTGGAGTCTGCATGTTCTCCCCACGGTTGAGTGGGTGTTTGAAAGACATGCATTGAATGGGCGTGCCTTCATTGAAGGTTGGGCATCGGGCTGGCAACTCAACACCATAAAAAACAACTGCCGATCATTAGCGGACTGGAGTTCTGCTGTGGCGACCCCTAACCTGGAAAAGCTGAAAGACAAACAAAAACAACATTTGTTGAACTTAGTGTTCTTGCATTGTTATACCCTTTTTCATCGTTAGAGTTTCTGTTCTTACCTTGAATTTTAATGAAATGTTTTGCATATTTGCATAGAATTACAGAATAACAGAATAAAAAAATATTAAGTGCATCAAAAACAAGCCCCTTACAACAGATGACTTTTTATAACTGTGTCAACACACAAATCAGTGACATTTGTCAGTAATTATGACTCAGCAGTGTTCTGAAGTGGGGGTGTACTTTTACACATTACTTCATGCATCTTTAAGTCACTGGAAAATCAAGCACAGTGTATCATTTTACACAACTACCAAATTTTCTTGCTTTAAAACAAAAGCACAACTATGTAGACAGATAAATGTCATGTGATTTGTTTGAGTCTTTGCATCTGCATTATGTGGAATATGGCTCCTGATTTTTTTTTTTTGTGCCAAAGTCTATTACTTTAAGTTTCATAAATAAAAATAAGAGGTCTTTTAATGCAATTATTTACAATACTGATTTAAACTCATTTACTTGCTGATATGCACTGTGTTAGTCAATAGTATTTATTGTAATAGTGAACAGCAAAATTATTGTATTTTTGTATTTAAAACAGTCGTGATGCTTTTCATCTAGCAACTACTTTTTGCAGTGGCTCACTGGAATTTGTTTTCATTTTCTAAAGTTTACATAATATTTTAGTCTCTCTCACTTGTCAGCTAAGCAAACAACAATTCAGATGACGATAAACTTTTGTCATGTCGTTTTTTTTGGTACCTCTATATAGCAATCATTTTAGATGATTTCTTTTGTTTATTTTGCAGATGAGGCAAATTCTGTTCTTTTGAAGTTACCATTATCTTTTTTTTTTTTTTTGGATAAAATAATTAACGCGTGCTGTTCAAGCTAGTTACTTTTCCTGTTGCTTTATAGAAGTACATTATCTATGACCAGCAAGATGACAATAACTGGGGGCGGAGCCTAGATGGCCAACTGAGAGCAGGGAATTCTGAGAGCTCCATAAACTAGTATAATAATAATAATATAGGAAAATGTTATTATTTTCAAGTTTAAAATGTCAGAAATCTATAGATAGACTACTAAACTACATAAATATCAATTTTGGTGGAGATATACAAAAATTTTCCTGTCAAGTAACTTGGAGATATATTTAGTCACTGAATATGAACAACTCAAGGAATTCTCATCTAGATCCTGCTTTGAAAAAAGAACTGCAATTGATGACATCTACTTTACATGAACTATCTTTGAAGATGGATGGCTTTAAAAATGACTAAGAAAACCTCAAATTAAATTCTCAAAAACAGACTGATACTGTTAAGGAACTATTACAGCAACACCATACAAAAATAACAAATATAGAGACTTCTCTAAATGACATTGAAGGGAGACTCAGAGAGGAAGAATTCCAAAAAGAATTTCTGCTTAAATGGAATACATGGCTGTTTAACAAAATAGATGACTTAGAAAACAGGGAAAGGAGAAACAACATAAGGATCTTTGGTCTGCCTGAAAACACTGAAGGAAAAGACATTATTTCATTCTTAACAACCTGGATTCCTGAATTTTTAGACTTGAAAGAGGAACTTTCATTTTGAATTGAAAGGGTGCATAGTGCACTGAGGAAACCTGCTTCTGACTCGACAAATACTCCACCTAGATCCATAGTTATAAAAGTTCTTTCATTTCTGGACAAGGAACTAATATTAAAATCTGCTTGGAAAAAAACACCCTAAAAATACAATCAAAGCCTGATAAGGTTTGACAATAATTATTCTTCCAGAATACTAGAAGAAAGGAAACAACATTAAAGCACAACTGGCCTTTCCAGCCAAGATAAAAATATGTTTTCCCAATGAGATGAGAATCTTTAATGACTTAGAAGAAGCTACTGTATTCATCAAAAACAACAACATAGTGTCTATCCCAGAAGAAATGGAATGGATGGCCCCTACTCGTAAAAGAATAAAAGAATCAAATCCTTGGACTGACGCTAGAAAGAAGAAACAAAAAAACTGATTCCAAGATAGCTGTCCCCAAAAAATAACTCTTACAACTACATCTCACAAAGTATCAACTGATATGGTACATCACTTGTCATCTGTTTTTATTTAAAAAAAGGATGGATTCTTAAACAACTGAGAAACAGTATGATTTATTCAGAATGTTCAAAATAATTCTTCACAAAGGTAGGTCAAGATGGGTTACTATTTACATTATATATAAGCCAAAGTAACAGATAATACAAACATAGAAGTTTATATCCCCCTACTTGAATTCAGTGAATACTTATCTTGTTCAATTTTCATTGATTTTACTTATAATAATTTAAGTACTTAATTAACTAAATAAAACAAACAAAGCACCCTATAACAGCTAAAGGCAGTCTTTGGATAACATGTGAAAACTGAATAAAAGCCTGGGAAAAACCACCATGATGAGAATCACTTCCTCCTTTAATAGAAACAAACAAACAGGTAAACAAATAAAATACAAGAGCTCTAGTAAAAGATGAGCAGTTTCGGCTCTTCAGCCTTCATCAGATTGGAACGAGAAATTGTTATGAGAGCAGATAAGCTGGAGAATATTAGGAAAACAAATGGAAGTCCTTCATTCAGGAAAAAAGATGTGATGAGGCAAACAAAAAGAAATTTGAGAGAGACAGCGGATCTCAATAAGACTAAATTGTCTGCTGACCTATAGTTCTGACTCTCGACTAGCATGTGACACCATACGCAAGTACTTGCCAGTCTTGACAGAAAATGAAAAAAATTAAAGAGATAGTAGGGGAGAAACCACATTTTACTTAAAAGAACAAAAAGAACTTAAAAAGGATGCTATGCTTCAAAGATGGAGTTTCAAAAAGAATTGGATTCCAGACATCTAAGAAAGGTACATATAGATGTGGCAAATGCAAAGCTTGCCCTTATATAAACACCAACAGCAAACTAGCAAACTTAAAAACCAAAAAACGCTAGCAAGCAAGCAGAAAAATCTCCACCAGTTTATTGTATATAACATAAGCACTTTCACTAACTCAAATAAGTCAGCTTCTTCAGACAAATACAAAAACTCACATACCCAGTTTTTAAAAACTGGGTATGTGAGTTTTTGTATTTGTCTGAAGAAGCTGACTTATTTGAGTTAGTGAAAGCTCTTATATAAACACCAGCCACTGCTTCTCACATCCTATTTCTGGCCAAGACTTCCATTTTAATGGATATGCTACCTGCCTTTCCTGAGATTTAGTTTATCTAGCTAGCTGCACGATATGTGTAGCTTTCTATGTAGGTAAAACTAACCAGTTGTTTAAAGCTAGCATTATGGCACATCTGCGAGATATCACTAAAGCTGATACTAACAATGCATTAGCCACTCACGTTATACAGTTTCCCACACACTCATTTACTTTTATGGTCTTGATCACATTGTACCCAATTTTCGTGGAGGTGACCTTAAAAATCTTAGGGAAATATGAAAAACTGAGTGGATAATAAATCTTAGAGCCAACAGACATCCAGGTATAAACAATATAGCACCACTGAAGCCTCTGCTTAAAAACAGATGCTTCAAAATTTTCTGAAAATTTTTTTCATGACTTTATTTTAATGTTAGGAAGGCCTGGTTTTTGCAGCTAGAGCTATAGCTTTAAGATGTTAAAAAGTGTGATACACCTACTCAGTATGATGTCACTAAATGATAAATGTCTGATTGGATGGGTCTACGTTTTTAAACTAGTGAATAGAGTTCATTGTTAGATCTGATGAAGGCTGAAGAGCCAAAAGCGCTTGTCTTTTACTAGCGCTCTTGGATTTTATTTGTTTACCTGTTTGTTTCTATTAAAGGAGGAAGTGATTCTCATTGTGGTGGTTTTTCCAGGCTTTTATTCCGTACTTAATTAAGTAATTCAACAAGGTACCATTCATCAGCGTTCAGACTCAAGTGTAACAAATGAACATCATATATAATAGCAGTAACAGTAGAGTGTTTTGAAAAAAAATGCTGTCATGAAGACTAATGCCTTCTTCAGTTAAAGTATGATTTAGAACTGTCATGTATACCCTGGTTAAATAATAGTAGCAGGTTCTTAGTACAAATTTCATTATTATTCAGTCTAAACATAGTTAATATCAATTATGGCAGGTATCATAGCTTTGAGTGCTGTTTGATTAAACCTGACATGGTATATGTAGATGCAGCTATGTCTGGCAACTGATATATGTTGCCGTTTTTGTCTCCGGGAAGGTGTAGGCTGCAGCTTGTGATCAAGGTTTACTGATGCTTGTGTATTATGAAGAGACATTTGGTGTTTTAGCCTGGATCCAGGAGAAGGGGTGGATAGAACTGTGACTTGGGATATTTTGGCAGAATGGTTTGTTTGTACATCTGCTGAGTGAGAGGTGGGAGGGCTGGAGGAGTGTGTTATTTCTTGCTGTGGCAGCTGTTGGGAATTTTTTTTTTTTTTTTGATCTGTTTGCTCTCTGTTCTTTTCCTGGCTGCTGCCTTGCTGAAAGGGAGGGAACTTAGGCTTGAAGTTGCAGTGAAGTGAAGCTTTGCTTCAGGTGCATCGCGTGCCTCTGGTATACAGTATACAGACACACTAACAGAAACAGACTCTCCCAGGTTGCTATGGTAATGGAGACAGAGTGACAATAATGCTTAACAGCTCTGAGGAGCCTCTGAGGTGATTCTCAGCAATGACGTTTTTGTTTTTTTTTTAAATATATATATATATATATATATATATATATATATATATATATATATATAATAAAATGGCTTTTTTAAACCACATGTACACAAATTGATGGTCTCCCAACACTTTGTCTAGCTCATTAAGTTGATTCTTGATAAAAAATAAATAAATAATAAGCGCAACATTATATTTAAAATGTATTTTGGTCCAAACACATTAAGGACTTACATAAAAGTGGAAGTCTGAGTTATTGTGAAAGATTAAGAGCACTTGGTCTTGTGCAGTACCCTTTGCAGTGGTCTGGGAGGTGAGCTTGCTCGGACATGTTGGCATTATGGGGATAGCTGATTCTAAGGGTGTTTGGGGTTGCCAGAAAGTGCTAGAGAGTCATCAGATTTACTTTGTGGAAATATCTGTGGGAATGGAAGGTGTGTTGAGTGGTTCACTGGCAGAATGACCACTGCATGGAACAGGCTGGTAAAATGGAACAGGACAAATATTGGTTTGGATAGTTTAAGAACAGCTAGGAAACACATCACATGAACTAGTGAATGGTATTCTGGCAAAACTGGATGGGCATTGTTGCCCATGCTTGAAGTACTGATATGTGTGTATGTAAGGATGGAAATATACTTATAACAAATAAGAAACTAGAAGAGTCTCATAATTTAAAGTCTATGGACTGTATAAGCATGCCTGGAAGGAGCTAATAATAAGAATAAACATTACAGCTTGTGGTCTCTCAAATAACTAAGCAACAGCCAAAAAAAAAAAAAAAAAACACACACAATAGTTATGTAATGTATGATTTTAGTAAATCTAGGCATAAAATATATAATCGTCATATAAGATGAAGCAGTCTGCTGAATTTAGATATTAAAGACAAAATTTAATAACATGGGCTTATGTATAATAACACTACTGTCTTAACGTGTCATAAATGACATACACTACATTGAACATCAAGAGGAAGTATGATGATTTTCTTATATAAGTAAATATGCATAACAAGTCATGTAATTGCTTTAACTTGAATTGTAGTTTTTGTAACCCATCTTGACCATATATAATACTTAAGCGGTTACCAAGGTAACTAATATTTTATACATGACAAACTGACAAAGTTGTTCAAGAGAAACAATAGAAGCCTGAACTTGAAATGTCACAGAATGTAACAATCATATTCTGAACAAATAGTATTAAATTGACAATAGACACTAAGTTTAATAACATGGGCTTGAGTATAATAACACTACTCTTTTAATTTGTCATAAATGGCATACACTATATTGAACATCAAGGGGAAACATGATGATTTTCTCATATAAGTAAATGTCTGTAACAAGTCTTATAATTGCTTTAACTCGAATTGTGGTTTTGTATACATGACATCAAACTGACAAAGTTGTTCAAGGGAAACAATAGAAGCCTAATCTAGAAATGTCACATTCTGAACATATAGCATTAAATTGACAATAAGGACTCGGTTTAACCTTTGCTGATTATACAAAATAGAATGCTGCCATTTAAATCTAAAAACTTTCCGTATATGCCGTAAACTGGCAATTTATGAATATGGAAAGGGAACTTGTAATCATTAATCACAATAAGTGAATTTGTTGTTTTTAACCTATAATTTTACTCATTTTATAATAAGAAATGACAGATATGAAAATCCTTATGTGTAGGAAATGGGGGGGATGCACTGATAATTAAAATGCACTAACTTTCATCAATGTTTACATAAAACAAACTTGATGTTTTAAGTAAGTTAGCAGCAAACAAAGTGATTACTTAAATGCTGGAAACAATGAAATATAACTTATGATATATCCATTAAAATACATTGTATTATAAACACTAGGTATAAATATTATCATCTATTTATATTAAAAAATAAGTTTTGAAAGACTTCATCAATAAGGGTGAATATGTTAAATAACTGTGTGCTATAATCTTTTACTGAGGTTTTATATATGATGCATCCTAATTTACTATGATTGAGTTGCTTGCTTGTCATCAATCTTTCATGTAAATATTAATTGCTTATACAATGAGTAGACATTTATATTGTATTAGAATTCTGTCTAATCTACAATACTACTGTATCTGTTCAAAATAATATAAATATTGCTTATTCCTATTACAAATATTCCCCATATGATAATTCAATTTATGGAGCTCAGATGTTCTGGATTGTCAAGGTATGAGTGATAATATGATGGACTTAAATGTATCCATCAGATTAGGAATGATTTTCATTCCATGGCTAGTGTGGATCTTAGTTTTGTTAACATTTATTCATTTAAATTTATTTTGCAAAAACATTTTTAGTATGCCTGACCAAAACATTACTTTATTGGTAAACACTCAAAGTATAAACTGATAATTTCCTTTAAAAGCTCAAACATATACTTTATAGTTATCAGAGGAAAATGTTTAATAGTCACAATAAAACAAAAAAATACATGGTCTAAATAACCTAAGATGGATTTAACTTTATTAATCCTAGCAAAAGATCAAATCTACTGAAATATTTAAAACTGAACAAAGCACAAATTGTCTTCCTTCAAGAAACTAATTTCAAAATAAATGACAATTGCAAATGGAATCCTAAGGAATATATGATATTGGTGCAATCCACTTATAAGACAAAGACAAAAAGGGGTAACAATTTTATGGAAAGCAAATGTGATTAACCCAGAAATAATTTATAAGTATGATAATATAAATATAATAACAGAATATGAACCCTAGCCAATCTGTACTGGTTCCCAGGCATTGGAACAGGAACTGTTAAAAACACTTGAATTTCATTTCCAATAATTATAAAGGCAACTTAATATTAGGAGGAGATTTTAACTGTATATTTGATATTTCTGAAACTACAAATAAAAGACCGCTGTGTATATCTGCTGTATCAAAATCTTTAAACAATTGGGTAGAATCATTTCATCTTGTTGATACTTTCAAATTTAAAGGCGATGAATCTTTGTTGTTTTCCCATCAATATCACAGATTTAGTACCCAAACTAGAATAGATAAAATATTTGCTGCCCATGACTTACACTCTAAAATTATTAATTTCTCAATCACTCCTTGCCCCTTTTCAGACCACAATTCATTGATACTAAAACTTCAAAATGGGTACAAACCATTAATCTTTAACTCAAGAATTCCAGCATATAACTAAAATTAAAGAGTTCAAAGCCTGGTTATTATCTGAATTACAGTTGTTCTTATATATTAATTACACCACAGAGATAAACAAAATAATGATATGGGACTCATTAAAAGCTTATATATATATGTTAAAACCCTAACTTGGTATAAAAAATCAGAGAATGGGATTCTGCATTGTTAGATCTACAATTCAAACTTTTGTCAGTAAAAGCTGAAACAAATCAAAATCATTTGGAGATGAAAAAGAAAGTAGAGGTATTAAACAATAAATACAATGAAATTCTAACACATAAAACTAGTTTATCTTTAGAAAAACTAAACATTAATACTTTGGCCACTTCTCCCAAATATCTACATAATTTATCCACAAGAATCAAAATACAATCAAAAGCTAATATCATTAAGAGTATCTTCCATGAAAAGAAAGGGAAAATATCTCGGATATAGGTGACATTCTTGATGCCTATAGAAATCACTACATGGAACATTTCCAAAAAGAAAATATACATATCAATCAATTATATATAGATGAAAAATGTTCTAATATAAAAAAAACAGAAAAATTAAAACTAGATCTGAAAGCACCCATATTCTAAAAAAATTGCAGATACAATAAAAGAGGGCAAAATAATAAAGCTCAGGGTATAGATGGCATAAATATGGAAATATATAAACTTTTTCCTTCAAAGATACTATCCCTCTTCCATAAAACTCTATTAGAAATTCAGTCACAAGCTTTAACACCACCTTCTTGGAGATATTCCTTAATCACACCAATCCTAAAGGAAAACAAATCCCTAAACCTTTGTACCTCATATAGACCTATATCATTATTAAATAATGACGATAAGATATTTTCTGACAATATTAATGAACAAAATGAAAATACCACTATCCAAAACAATAAATAATGATCAAACTGGATTTATATATCATAGACACACAAATGACAATATTAAAATGATAATTTCTCTTATAGATTATGTTAACAAAGAAAATAAAGAAACCCTAATAATTGGCTTAGATATAGAGAAAGCCTTTGATTCCTTAAATTGGGACTATTTATTCAAAATGCTGGTGTTATTTGAATTTCCTCCTTCCTTTGTTCATCTGCTAAAGAATATATATATATATATATATATATATATATATATATATATATATATATATATATATATATATTTTGGCTTTCAGGATTTTGGCTTTCAGGATTTTGAGTTTTCAGGATTCTGAATTTTTGGCTTTTGGTTTCGATTTTTTGATTTTCATGTTTATGATGTTTGAATATAACCATATATATATATATATATATATATATATATATATATATATATATATATATATATATATATATATATATATATACAAATAATGTAGTGTATGTTAAGCTAGGTCCTTTCACCTCTGAATCTATACATATAACAAAAAGTACTAAACAACAATGTCTCATGTCACTGATTCTATTTGCTTTGGCTATTGAACTACTGGCAGATTCAATATGTAACAATACAAAAAATCAAAGGAGTAGATGGTTATGAACAATACAGTTCTAAAGTAATGCTCTTTGCTGATGACATATTATTAACATTATCCAATACAAAAGAGACATTAGATGAATTAGATATTTTAATTGACACATCTTACAGGACTTCAGGACTCCATTTCAATAAATCAAAATCAAAATTTGTATTTTTAAATAATAAAAAAAAGAATTGTAGATGAAGGGGAATCACATTATAGGAAAACAAGAATCTGCATTAAAATATCTAGGAATTGAGTTATGCAAGGATGATAATGAATTAGTCTGAAAAAAACTACAATAATATCATCAATTCAATTAAAATCTCTGTGGAAAAGTGGAACAAAATAATATTAATATTTAAAGATAGACAGTTAATAAAAATGGTTTTACTACCAAAGATTCTATATATAGCTTTGGCAATACAACTGTTACCAGAAAGAAATAGACTCAAAAAATAAAGTCATGCCTAAGAAAATTTTTATGGTTTCCCAAAAGAAACAGAATAGCTTTAATACATCATATCAGACCATGGAAACAGGGAGGATTAAACTTTCCTGATATAGAAACATATATAAAAGCATCAGTATCTAAAAAAATCTCAGATTGGATAAGTCCAAAGTATTCTGCAAATTGGAAAGAATTACTAACTGTAATATCAATAAATGAATTTGATTTACAAAACAATTTTCAAATAACACATAAAAACAATTTACCATGGCACATATTAAGTATTAGTATGCAATATAACATAACTAAGCCCACTAAAACTCGTATGATTAATTATTACATTGACTCATTTATGAAAATTATTAATGCAAATATAGATTTAAAAATCTGGTTTGATCTTTTGACACCATTCATAGTTACAAAGAGCTATCCACATAAAATATACAGAGAAATAATTAATTCCTGGGAACAGAAAGGATTTGTTTGTTGGTTTCAATGTATTAAAGAATTAAAAGTTCTGGATATGCAAACAATAGAAACAACATACAAAATTCTACAACAAGATTGGCTAATTATGCAAAGCATTCTGACATATTCGCAAGATTTATGTAGAATAATTAGTAATTCTTTAAAGAAATACCTAAACTTAAGAAATACCTATATGAAATCATATATAATGATTATGACATGGGAAATAGTATTTCAAAATTTTACAAGACATTGATAAATTATAAAACAACACCCAAATCCTCATATTGGAATTAAATAACAAAAGGACACTCATTACGGCTAACTGAAGAAATTATATCAAATATTTTATTATCAATAAAACATACATCCTTTACACAACACTACAAAGTTTTTAACTGGAAATGCTTGCACAGAGCATTCTTAACTCCAGATAGAATTATTAAAATTAATTCTTCTACAAAGAGAATATGTTGGAGGTGTGAGCAAATACACAATACAGCTTGAAATCACATTTTTTTGACTGTGTTAAAATTAAGCCATTTTGGAATGGTATTAAAAACTTTTTATTTACAAGCTTTATTTAATGAATCATTTAACTTATCTAAAACTCTAGTATTATTAAATGTGTACAAAGGTCCTTATTTGAATGAGTCAAATATGTATCTAGTATGGACAATACTTGCAATCTCAAGAAAGTGTATAACAAGAAGATGGAACACAAACACAATACCGACTTTGGAAGACTTCTGCAGCCTACTGAAGACCACAGCATTGTTGGAAATTAAAATTAAAGAATTAAGGATTCATCCTAAGCCATTTATTAACAATCCATGGAAAAAAAGTCTTATCATTGATTGACACTTTATAATAACTGAAAAGATACACTCTGATAACTGGATTGTTATACCTATAAAGTAATTGTATATATTGATCTCTGTTATAGTGTCAGACTGATGTAAATAGTGTGCATAGTTATTTAAGATGTTACATACAAATACTATGAAACTTATTCAACTGTATTTGAAAAATAGAAAATAAAAATTTGAGAAAAAAAAGATGACAATAACTGTAGAGTCAGACCTCTCAATCTTATGTATTTTGGAGGAACATACCTACTTTCAGGCTTGATTTACCCCTTTACATGATGCATCTATTTTTGGAGGTATGTACCTATTTTTAGGATTGATTTATCCTCTCATGGTTTTCTAAATGTCACCACTCATCACTTATTATTTTAAAGCTGAATAGTATACAGGAAACCAGACTACATGGCCAACATACTGGTGTCACCAATAACTTTAACAAAGAGAAGGCATATTTTGCATCTTCCTTTTTAGAAACAAGAATGAATGACTTTGTGAGGTAGATTTTTGCAGCACATTTTATGAAAAATCTTCAGATTTTATACTATGTAGTTCATAATATGCTTATATTTTTGTATCTTGCAGTTTTTTTGAACTTGTGTTTCCGAGTAATATACTATAATTTTACTTGAACTAGGAAAAGTTGTGCTCTATTTGGTATTCAGATTGCATTGGCCTGATGTACCTAATTCAGCTTGCTATATCTTAAAGTGTTTTTGTGAAAGTGCCAAGTATCTCTGTAGCAGAAGTGCCCCTGTTTTGCTCATATCTCCTCAGCCAGTACACACACACACAGACACACACACACACACACACACACTAAATCTAACCCCTAACTGTAATCCTAAACATTCACAGTGACACACACTTAATCTAGCCCTTTACCTAACTCTTACTCTAACTGTAACCCATATACATTTGCAAACACACATGCACACATGCTACATGTCTCACTTATCTGTTTCAGTGAAACGCACAAATGACAAAACATCTGTTCAGTAAACTGGCCATTTAACCAAAAAACCCTGCATTTTTACCTAGCAACCAAAGCAATTGTCACCCAGACACATTTAGCCCTTGTGTGTGTGTGTGTGTGTGTGTGTGTGTGTGTGTGTGTGTGTGTGTATATATATATATATATATATATATACACACACACACACACACACACACACACACACACACAAACACACATACAGTTTATATTACCACATCAAACAAGCCGTTAATCAAATGGCTTCATAACTGAAAATGGGGTTAATGGAACTCACTTTTGTGCAGGGCTGCACCCCCCACCCACCGCTAATTATATATACCAACTCCGAGATTGCACTACAGTGAGGAAAGGGCAAATTTGTCAATCTTCACTATACCGCAATCACACAATACACAGTTCTTTTATCTGCATTTTTGGTTATAAAGCCATTCGATTAACCACTTTTTCGATGTGGTAATATAGACCCATACACACACACACACACACACACACACACACACACACACACACACACACACACACACACACAAACATATATAGAGATGTAGATATAGATATGGTTTACTATCACAATCTTGAAGACCATATTCTTGAAAACAGTAATTTTGAATCCATAATATCAAAAGATCACAATACTGAAAGATCCCAATGGCTAAAATATCTTGAATACTGAATCCCCTTCCCAGTGTTAACCCAGCAATGAGTGCTAACATGGGTCATGCAGTGGGGCATGTACAGCATTTCAATATTGGGGTTTTTCAGTGTTGTGGTCTTTTGACACTTTCAAGATTGTAGCCTATTATGCATGTATATTTATATATATATATATATATATATATATATATATATATATATATATATATATATATATATATATATATATGTATATCCATATAGACACACACACGCATATGTATATATATATATATATATATATATATATATATATATATATATATATATATAGTTATTTTATGTGCTGGAGCAGCTTATTTCTATACTTGCAGGACACTATTTCCTTTCACTTTTTTTCTTTTTATCTATTTCCTTTCACTTTTAAGACGGTTGTGAGGAACCTATTTACTTTTTTGTTTTTTTGAGGTAGTATTTTGGAAATCACTCTGTCAGAAGCAGTTTCTAAAGCCACTGTTTTGCATTGTTAACTGTCACTGTGGCCATTTGGTACCTTTTCTAGAATAACTTCACCTGATTTGTTTGTTGTTTATTTTTTCTTTATTCGAGGTTCTGACAAAGGTGTAAAGTCTCATGACACAACTTTTCTGCTCTCATATGTCCTATGCTTCTACTACCTTTCCCCTTTTCATTGATGAAGGCCCAATATTCTTAACTATCAATGACTAGTTAGACACTTTGATGACAAATAATCAGGGATTTTTTTTTCCTGAAGATATGCATGGGAGCACAAGCATTTTAGCTATAGGCTGTTATAAGGCTCGATATTGCATGTACTCAGACATCATTACCTGCATTGCTTTTTTTACTCAGTTATATATGAAAGCACATACCATCATGCCTACATTTCTAAGTCTTTTCAGAGTTCTTTCTCTCCCTCTGATCAGTTGTAGCTCATTCTCCATGTTCACTGTCTTCCGTGGGTGCTTTATCTCTGTGACATAAGAGAATTACATATACACAATAAAAAAATAATATGCAAAGCAGCTACTAGTTAGCACATGCCACAGAACATATTTACAAATCAATCCCTTCTTTCAGATAATTGTATTAGTTATCTGTCAATTTTCATAGTGTCATTAGTTATCATGGACTGTTATTTTACAATCCTTGTTTATTTCTCCGCAAATTATAGCCTCAACTCGTTTATTGGCACAAAACATGTATAATGTCCTATCTCATAACTTTTGTCCATCGGGTTGTTGTGACCAAACAGATGGAAGACTGTCCCTGAAAAGAGAGGGACAACCTGTAAAGGGGGTTATGGCAGGATCACACTGCTCCCAAAGATGTTTCAAATTAACCAAACTGGGAATATAAGTACTGATAATCAGCAATGAAGGTAGGGGACCAACAATATCTTAGGGTCATGCAGTATAAACAAGCATTTATCAATGCCAAATCTAGAACTGTACTGAATGTGAACTGCAGAAATCATGCTTACAGGTTCATAGGTTCATAGGTAGGTACTAGGCTATCGGCCCAAGGGCCTACTTAAGCCTAGCCAACAAGGTTCCCTGGATTACACCACCCAAGAAAGTTATTATCTTGTGCCGCTGTCGAGCACAGACACAGAAGTGATCCCCGAGGTGTATTTCCTATTTCCCATCCACTCATCAAGATTTTTCTTGAAGAGTGCTAATGAAGAACTTTGCTTGACATAGATGGGTAGCCTGTTCCACAGTATGGGAAGTCTCTGTGACAGGAATCTATCCCTCCAGAATGTCCTGTTTAAGTCCCTAGAGCATGTAGCTCAGAGAGATTGGGATTTCTTTAGGTGTAGCATGTCCAACAGCTCTGGGTTTGACATAGCTTTATATGTTAGGCAGAGATCACCTCGGAGTAGGCGATATGCTATGGAGTAAAACTGGAGTTTTTGAGACGGTCAGTGTAGGGCATTTGTTTGAGGCCAGTAATCCTCTTTGTGAGGTACTTCTGTGGCCTTTCCAGCTGCTGCAGATGTCTTGTGAGGTACATTCCAAAAGGGGCGTTGTACTCTATAATGGGTCTAATGAGTGACGAGTAGAGGGGAACAATTTCATCTTTTTTCTTTGATGAGAACCCTTTTATGATGAGGTGTGCCACATAGAAGGACTTTCTGACTGCTGTGGCAATATGACTATCAAAGGAGAGACTACTGTCCATCTGGGTCCCAAGGTCTCTTATCACACATTCAGTGTTATGTAGATTGCTGCCTATGTGGTAGTTCATGGGTACAGAGTTTTTACCAAAGGGGATGACATTGCACTTTTTGGCATTGAGCTTGAGGCCATGGCTCTGACACCAGGCATCTGTCTCAGCGAGGCCCTTCTGAAGATGTCCACATCATTTGGGGACTTGACTATGGCTCCTAGTTTGCAGTCATCTGCGAACTTTGTAAGCCAGAGGCCTTCTATGTTAGCCTGTGGTCAGATTTGGAGTCTGCAACTTTTACAGTGTGGGTACTGTCAGTGAGCCAGTTGGCAACCCATCTTATGAATGTCAGATTACCCAAATGAGGAAATATGAGACAGTAGAAAAATAGTTAAAAAAGACAGTTGCACTTAAGTTTATTATCGTACTACTTTGCACAATGTTTCTATGGGGTTAGATGAAAAAATCATCTGTCAAAGTAAAAGAAAACTAAATAAAATAAGTTTGCTAGAGATTACTACTGAAACTTCTCATCCACAAGGTACTGTAAAAAACAGCTACTTTACTGTATTGGTTTTAGTAGAAATAGCCTAAATTGTGAGTCTGTACTGTAAAATATAAGTAAACATTCCTAACTTTGACAGTTCAATAGTTATGCTTCAAATAATTTGCATTTTAACTTCAAGAATGCATTTATAGAACTCATCAAGGAACATCTGGGTCCAAAACTGTGAAAATAGGCAGTCATTATAATGCAAACAGTTAAGCAGTATATGAGAAATCTAGTTAACTATTGGTTACTCTTTCTTATATTGTGTGGAAAACAAGGCACATTTTTTTGTAAGAAAAGGTAACACACTAAGATAGATAGATAGATAGATAGATAGATAGATGGAGCGGAAACTAGTGTGTGGTCAGTCAGTATTATTGGTTACATTTCAGTTTATGTGTTTCTGTCCATGCAACTGATTACTGTTTTCTGATCCCTGAGCATTATTTACTTCTACATATTTAATGCGTATCATTACTGTCATGATATCTTTACTATTTAAGCAAATTTTTATTTATTTGTTGAAGACATTGTGGCTGTTATTTATTTGTTTAAGTTTTATTTGCTATTTTTGGAAGAGGGTATCCAACTCCAAGGCCAAATCACCAACCGATTATTGTTTTGTGTTTATTTTTATTTTCAAAATTTATATTTTGTTATTAATCAAATGTGGTATGGCAACTGGACCTCAAGCCCAATAATTAAAGACTGGTGGCAGTACTACTTTGCCAAGATGAAAGCTGTGGGATATTGGGTAATTCTACAAGACATCCCTGGGAATTTGTGTGTGTGTGTGTGTGCGTGTGTGTGTGTGTGTGTGTGTGTGTGTGTGTGTGTGCGTGCATGCGTGCGTGCGTGTGTGTGTGTGTGTGTGTGTGTGTGTGTGTGTGTGTGTGTGTGTGTGTGTGTGTAAACCATTTGTCTGAAACGCAGTTGCTATAGATAAGGGGCACTGCAAGAAATTTTAGTACACAGAAAGAGTGATGAGAATGTGGCCCAAAGGGCTAGGCTAGAGACTCAGCTCTGCAAGTGGTCAGTGTGTAGCCATAGTCTTGATGTGGATATTGGAATCCCATACATAGGACAGTGGTACATATTCCCTTTATGCTGTTGTGGTGAGATTTGTTTTTGATAAACCTGTCATTGAAACAAATTTTGTGCACTAATCTTTAATTTAGCATATTGGTTACTAGTGAAGTGACTCAAGGAACCATCCCTCTGTAGCCATCACACCTATTTTGGGACTGTGGAATGTGCCCAAGAACCATAGTCTCTGTCCCGCTCATAGAGGACTGGTGCACTGGCTGGCAATGGTGGGATACAAAACTCCATCTTTGCCAGACAGACTCTCACATCTTAGTGCCAGTGGGCCCATCCATCACAATTGCTTGGCAGTGGTGGAATTCCAACCCCCTCTGCTACCAGCACCACATGTAAAATTAGAGGTAAACTTTCATGTTGCCTATATTTAGCTATTGTCTTTTAGTGATGTCCATCATGTCTTCCTGGAAATACATATAAGTAATGCGTTTCTTTTCATATCAGTCTGTTTTTAGTTAGAAGATACCTTTTATGCTGGAAAACATTTTATTAGTGTGCATAAAATAACACTACAGTTCAGTGATAGTCTGCTAATTCAAAAGTTATAACAGGCTTTATTACAGTTCCAGTCATCAAATAGTTATGAAAGTAAACAAACAAAAATTCAATGCTTTTCAGAGTAAACAGTTTACCTGCAAAAGAATAATTTTGCTTTCATTGTATACCTGGAATCTAACTATATTTTCTTATACACAATACAATGTTTCTAGTCATACCATGCTAACAGGAGCAATAAAGTTTGCAGATGTAATATGATACAGCTTACTGTTTAGCTTTACTAAGCAGTACAGTTAATACACATAAGCAGGAAGGTGAAAAACTGTATTAAAAAAAAAAATATTCTGCCCTCACACATTGACCTTGCATGACATAAGACTTTGAATACGTGGAAGAATTCCAGTCTTTATTTTGACTTGTCATTTGTCTCACATTTTTATCATTTTAGTGGGCATGCATCTTTAATCAGTAAAGCTACACTTCAACTACAGTGTAAGTCAACATTCAGCAATGGTCTGTTTTACAAATATGTACATTTTGAGAGGGACTTGAGCATTCCAAGGGTGGCACATTGGTAGAGCAGTTAGCATTGCTGCCTCATAGAGGTTGATTTTCCTGTTCAGTTCTCAGCTGAAAAGCCTTCTGTAGAGAGTCTGCAGATCCTTCCTTTTTCAGTATGGATGGAATTCTGCTGTGAGCTCCAGTTTTGTCCATTATCTACAGGTGAACATGAACTTCTGTAATTGCTAGTGGGAATGTAACATTTGTGAGCGAGTATATGTGGACTTCCTGCAGTAGGCTGGTACCCCATCCAGCATTAGTAGCTCTGTCTTGCACCTGCTGAGTACAAGAATGGGTTCTAATACCCTTCTCCATGACTTTGTATTGAGTAAAGCAGGTATTAAAAGAAGGAATAAAAAAAGAATGACAATTTTCAGGTAAATCTGGAATTGTTATGAGATAGGAATACAAGTGAAAATACAGTTTCAGGCATATGTAGGTACATTTATTGTAATGCAATGGCATTGCAAAACACCCATCTATGCTTAATGAATGCATTTAGGAATAAAAGGAGTAAAGTTCAAACTGATCCTTTGCATACTTCTCAACCTCTTACTGCAAGAATTCTAAACAAAGCCAAAAATAATTGGGGTGGGAGACCAAAGGCTCCAAATCAAGGATAGATTCCTAAAATTGCTAGAATAACATGTTTTGTATCAATATGCATTTTCTGAAGGATATGAAGTCAAAAATCAAATGTCCTTGATTATTTGAGGACTTCAGTCCTCAAAGTGTGTCACAAAACTGCAAACTATATGAGAAACAGACTGGAAATGCAAGACAAATATCTGGATAATCTGCAAAATTCTTGACAGCTGATACATTATGTTCCTTTGGTTATATATCCATTAGGAAAAATCAGGAAGTGGACTGTGTTCCATGTAACTTTATGAGATGATTATTACTGCCCATGAGTTTTAGTCCTGTATTGCTGAAATGCTTAAGTTGCCAACTTTTATTATTTATTTATTTATTTTACAATTTGTTTACCAGGTAAGTAAGCTCATCAGTTGTCACTTCTCAGTCATGACTTGAGTAAAAAATTAAAGTTCAAAATGCATGTATATTCTCCATTATATAGACTAATGTAATGCTATGGAATGCCTTAGGTAGCAGACAAATTACTGTTTGTAACAAGACAATATAGTTAGCCTGTATTTCTGAAGCAAGAGCATTTGAATTCTTTATAAAGGAGTTTTTTCAGAGGCTCCTTAAATGTGTCAAGGGCATATTAACTTTTACTGAATGACATTAGATTTCTTACAGAAACTGGAAGGCATGAAGCATACACTATAACTGAAGTATCAATTTAAAAATATCTGTTTTGATTTCTGATCGTCTGCAAAGTCAATTTTGTAAGCATTTGGTAAAAACAATAAAGGAAACAGGAAGTAACACTTAAGGAATTATAATTCATGTGCATGTGCAGTTTAGTTTGTGACTGATTGCTACAATAAGAGCAAGGGGTGAGGGGCTCATCTACTGTACCAAATAAAAAAAAAAATGAGTTCAGTACATTTAATGCCAGTGTTTAGAGCCATACAGCTAATACAGCGAATGATAGAACATGATGGATGAGCCAATGATTACAACAATGGCTTTTCTGTAAAAAAAAAAAAAAAAACAGTATTATACTATTCATGTCTCTTTGACTTGTTACAGTAAAGGCCAGATCACTGGTGTGACTCTTAGTGCAACATATCAATGAAAAAGTGTGGAATCTAACAGAATATTTGCAGCTGATTAGCCTTATCTTTATAGCCATGTCAGACTATGAATCTATTGAGTTTCTGTTTTGTTGCTGCATTCTACATTTTTTGTGCGTGTGTGTGTGTGTGTGTGTGTGTGTGTGTGTGTGTGTGTGTGTGTGTGTGTGTGTGTGTGAGTGTCTGTGTTTGTTTCATATTGTTGAACCTATAGCCAGACTGGTGTTTATACCCTTTATAAAAACTCAGCTGAACTATTGTAACACTGTCTTGCTCCTCCTTAACAAAAATGCACTAGGATATTTTATATCTTAAATTAACTGCCACCAGCAGATGTCCACACATTTAATGACTGACTCAAGACACTGCACATCAGATGTGCATATTTTAGATGATATATTTTACTGATGATGGAGCAGGATAGCTAAACTTGATTAAATATAACCAGCTGGATATGTTCAGTACATGGAGTACAGAACTTAATGTTTCACAGCACTATCTGCTTGCAAATTATCCAAAGCAACACAACTCATTATGTGCATAAAGCAAACATTTCCATCCTGAAGGAATCTTTCTTAATGCTGTCATACACAATTTAAACTGAAATGCATATCACTTGCATATCTGATATGACATGCCACAGCAAAAATGGTATTGCCTGACTATGGCTTCTGTGAATGTTATGCCTTTTGTCACCTTGCCAGCTGTGATTTTGCAGTCATAATATCATCAATGTTTTAAGCGCAAAAGTAGCAGAAATAATGGAACAAAAATGTACTAGCTGCCAAAATGAATTATTTTTTTCTTTTAAAATGTTTATGGGGTATTTGTTATCTACTTTTAAACTAGCATTAATGTAAAATGAGAAGCATATTTGCTTTATGTTTATACATGTGAATGATGTGTTCCAAACAGAGATGTGAATATGCTGAGTGACAGAAATGTCAGTTATTGCATTCTTTACTTGCTTTTTTTGTCATTTCCACAATCATGAAAGTAGTTGTTTACTCAGGACAAAAATAAAAACATATAGCATAATCTAAAAATTGTCACTATCTATTCAGATTCATCAAAATTCCATGTTCATAAATAATTGCTAAGCTTTTGATCTCTATGGATCTTAGGATGCCTAGCCTTACATTCCCACGGTAGTTTTTATCCCTTATATTTTGCAGATGAATAACCAAGAGATGGGCCAAACAAGGATATGTTGGGCCATTTTCCTGTTTCCTTACCCATGAAAGATAACAGTACTAACTAGGGGTGAATCTGTGGTACCCATCCATTTGTCCAAATTACTTTTGAATAGAGTAAGGGAAGTACTTTGTTTAACAAGGAGTGAAAGACAGCTCCACAGAAGCAACATTTTCTGTGACACATACCCGTCCATACCTATCAACTGTCCAGATTTTCATAGAATGTCCAGATTTTTGCCTCATATTTTGTTTTTTTCCTCATAATATTTGTGGTATTCAGGTAAATAATTGAGGAACGAAGTCACTGAATAATGACAGTTGAGATTCAGACTTCATACCATTCAGAAAATGTATGCTAATGCAAAACCTGCTATTCTATCAACTTTCTACATTTATAAGAGCAATATTTAAAATCTTCCCCTATTCTGGGCCTTTGTCCCCCCATTATTTTTGGCTTTGTTAGAATTTCTTGTACTAAGAGGTTGAGAAGTATGAACATCTCTATCTATCCATTGTGTTCTGTTTATTTTGCACAACAGACTGAGATCCCTTGAAGGAGTGGTTATCATGCCAAAAGACTTGTGAAAATGTAATTGGTCTGAAAGAATAGGGTCTGTTGAAGCTTTATACTTGAGGCAGTTGTCACCTCTCAGTAGCTCATATGATGCCAAGAAGAGGGACAAGGTTTTGAAATGATCTGTATAGTCTTTACAATTATGCCCTTATTTTTTTAAGTGAGAAAGCATTACGGTTATTCCAGGCGTGACAAGAGTTTGGTTATGTACATAATGAAAGGGTCATTATGGACAATGATTAGCCTACTGAATGATTACATCCCTGGAACTGGACACACTACCTTTGGATATAAACTGTACAATGAAAAAGAACTTCCTTACAATAGTGGTTTCATGGTGATCGGAGAGTTCATTGTCTAATAGGTTCCCAGATCCCTAGCTACAGGATCAGTTTTCAGGGGTGTGTTGTCAGTGTGATAGTTACAAGGGGAGTCATGCTTGCCAAAGGATATGAATATACACTACTTGGCAATTAGTTTTACTCCATAGTTTTGACACCAACTATTTGTACAGGATAGGCCCTTATGGAGGATCTTGGTGTCCTCCAGGAAGCTTATGATAATACCACATTTGCAGTCATCTGCAAACTTAGTCATCCACAAATCTTTAACATTTGCTTTGAAGTAAATGCCAAGGAGGAATGGCTCAAGGACTGAACCCACCTCTAGTAACATGTCTTTTGGAGGAGGCAAAGATGGTCATCCTAACTACATGAGTCCTATTTGTGAGCCAATGTGCTATCCAATTAATTACGCAGGGATTGACATTTAGTTGGGAGAGTCTTTGGCACCTGTCATTTGTGTTAAAACTTCCTGTAAAACATTAATATCATGGAAGAGTTTCTGTGCTTGCTCCCAACTTGCAATCATCTGCAAACTTGGTAAGCCAGAGGCCCTTGACATTGGCCTTGACTGCAAAACAATAGATGTCAAATAGGAGTGGACCCAGCAGAGAGCCCTGGGAGATACTGCTGGTGACTGGTCTCTTTGTGGAGACCTCCTGGGCCCTGTCTGTGATCCAGCTGGCTTTCCAGCAAGTTCCATGTGTTTATTTACAATGCCCAAGTGTCAAGCTAGGCTGTATGCACTAATTTGCCCTCATTCATTGCCTTGTTAACTTTCTCAGAGGACTCCAACCATTTCAGTGGGCATAACCTGCCTTTGACAAAATCAGATTGGGTTAAGTCTGGTATCTGAAGGTTTCTTATGCCATTGTTAATCATTTCCATGATAATTCTTTCCGTGGCTTTGCATATGAGACTAGTCAAACTTATGGGTCTGTAGATCCTGGGATCCACTGATGTCCTTCCTTTGTGCAGAGGGATGACTATTGCAGTCCTCTATTCATGTGGCATGAAGACTTTTCAGAGGCTATGGTTGAATGGTCACTCCAATAGCCCTGATAGGTCATATTCCAGGCTATTTATGAGGCATACTAGGATATTATCAAAGCTCATCAAATTCTTCATTGTTGGCCTTAGAGAGCATCTTTAAAATCTGCTCCCTACTGATAATTGGAGAGGTTATGTTAGATGGTATTTTCTTCTGTGCAGCTGGGGGTGAGAGGAAAGCAAAGTTGGAGCTGAATTTGTCAGCCAAGATATGTTATATTTCCTGGTCTGTGAACGTGGCTCCATTACACTGTTAAGTGTGCTGCCTTTGAAGATTCAGACATAGCTGAAGAAGGCCTCATGATTATCCTTGGCCTGGGATGCTATCTTTCAGGGGCAGCCGTGCTATTGGACTGCCGGACTGCAGCCCCCTCAACTGTAAAAGAAAGAAAAAATAAAGAAATAAAAAGAAAAAAAAAATTAATAAAATCGCAGACTTTCACACATGCGCACTAGTCCGGACTACTGCTGAGACAGTCTGGAGCATGCGCAGATTGTCTCAGCAGCAGTCCTGACTGGGAAACATGAAGAACAGAGCTCCCAGAAGTCTATGCAGTTTTAAACTGCATAGACTGTCCTGGAACTCTCGCTGGGAAAACATGTTGGGGTCGGACTGCAACGTCAGCAGTCTGGAATTCGTCGGGGGAAGATCTCGCGACGGGCAGCGTCTGGTGTAGATTGGAGTTTCCTGCAGTCTCGTCGGGGAAGATCTCGCGATGGGTGGGATTTGGATGTATGGTGGTTTGCTACAAGAGGGGGGGGTGTGAAAATGCCCCAGGTGCAATATACTGGTGGTTAGACTCATGGTGGTGTGGTAGGGAATACCTCAGGCTTGAACCCTGTACCTTGTATGCAGGTGTTAAAGACCGAATTCCCTACCCACCAGCATTTGTAAAAAAATTGCAGATTTTTGCCTCATATTTGATCTGATCTGTTCCTCATAATATCTGTGGTTTGTAAATGTTGCAATGCTTGATATTTGATGGTGCAGAGGTAGCATTGTTGCCTCACAGCTGCAGGTTATCAGGTTTGATTCTTGGCTGGAGTGCCATCTTTGTGGGATCTGTATCTTCTCCCTGTGTTTGTGTGGGTTTGCTTTTGTGTCCTCCCATGTTACAAAGACATGTCTTCATTAGTTCTTCCTGGGCCTCTGCTGAAAATTGTTTTTTTGTTCCAAGTCAGACTGTCCTGATTAACAAATGTTAAATAAAATTGACAGGCATTTCAGACTTCAGGTTTCTGAATGTTTAATTCCTTACATATTTGATGGTGCAGTGGCAGTATTGTTGCCTCACAGCTATAGGTTTTCTGGTTTGATTCTTGGCTGGGGTGCTTTCTGTGTGGAGTCTGCATCTTATCCCTGTGTTTGTGTGGATTTGCTCTGGTGTCCTGCCATTTTACAAAGACATGTGTCTACAGTATTTCTCCCTGGGCCTCGGCTGAAAATTGTTTTTGTTCCGTCAGAAGTAAAATTGACAGGCATTTGAATTTCAGACTTCATATTCTTCAGAAAATACATAGTAAAACAACTTTTTATTCTAGCAATAAATATATAGTAACACAACCTTTTATTATAGCAATTTCTAAGTTTATAAGATGACTATTTGAAATTTGTCCTTATTTTTGGGACTGTATTACCCTGTTATTGGCTTTGTCCAGGTTTTTTGTGCTAAGGTTGACAGTTATGGCAAGAACTGAATTCACTGAATATGTTTGAGGGCTGTATTCCCTCATTACTGTGTTTGTCCAGGTGTTTTGTGCTAAGAGGTTGACAGCTATGGTGAGAACTGAATTCATTAAATGATAGCCATTTAAGTTTCAATCTTCCTCTCTTTCACAAAGCAGCTGATATGGCATAGTGGTATGTTGCTCTGACTGTTTTGCACAGGGACCTTGGCATTAAAATGTATGGTGGTAACACAGCATTTTTCTTTCACAAAGCAGGTGATTTGGCATAGTGATATGTTGTTCTGACTCCTTTGCACAGGGACCTTGGCAGTAAAATGTATGGTGGTAACACAGCATTTTATTCTAGCAGCTTTCCAAGATTATGCAAGCAATGTTTAATGTGTCCCTGGTTTTTGCCCTTTTGACCCACCCCAATAAATTTGGCTTTTTCCAGATTTCTTGTGCTGCGAAGTTGAGATGCAGTTGAGTATTGAGTAGATTTTACAAGGAGCTGAGAGCTGCAGGGGAACAGAAGTTTAGTGCTGATTATGCTAAGTCAGCTCGCATTGCTAATAGCACAACAGGTTGTGTACTTGCTTTTGATGCAGAAGGTTGTTGGTTCTACTCCCATAAGGGGAGAATGCTGCCGTACTGAAAGTTAAGATATTAACTATGAGCCTGTTATCAGTTTGCCATCCATTTCCTATTGCAATATTACTAGCTTATTTTTAATGTAATTTAGGCAATTTATTCCTCAGGGGCATCAGACACTTTATTTTTCGATGAAACCATGAAATATAAAGGTGATTGCTAGCAGCAACCTCTTCATTACAGATTTATTTAACGTGGAATTATTTAGATGACTTTTTACTACTTCAGAGATTGTGCATATTTACTGATAATGGTAGACTGTAGAATTGTGCATATTTACTGATAATAGTGGACTGTAGAAGTTTGAGTAGACTTTTATGATGGAAATGTTCTGCATTGGGCAGTTTTGTCATTGGTGCATGTATTTTGTTTCATTGTTTACTGGAAAAATGTTCAAAGCAATAGAAAGGTGTATCAAAGAGCACATGTATGTTTCATATGCAAGGGGCCTATAATTTGAAAACAGCCCAGAATTAATCTTTATCTGCCACGGGTAAAATGTATTTTCTTTGAATGTGGGTTTCAATGTTGTTTCAATGAATGTGAGTTTCAATGGCAGAGAAGTTTTAATGCCAAGTTTGTTTAGCAGATGTCTTAGTGTTTGTGCTGTAAAATGCAAAATAAAACTTTCAAATTAAGTTCAAATCATCATAGAAGTAAATCAGTATGCACATTAGTGTTTATGGTAAATGGAGTGAAATAGCCAAGTAATGGATCATTGGAATGGCTGCAGGGGGAGGCTCCATTTGACCATGGTTTTGTGAGGGGGAAAGGTGGCAAACTTAGGCAGCCCCAGCTGAACCATACCACCCAACTGTCCAGATTTTCAAAGAATGAATAGATTTTTTTCTTCTTATTTTTGGTTTGTTCCTCATAAAATTTGTGGTTTTCTGGCAAATCATTTAGGAATTAAGTCACTAAATAATGACACACTGAGTTTCAGACTTCATAACCTTCAGAAAAATGCATGCTAAAGTAAGACCTGTTCTATCAACTGTCTCAGTTTATACAAGAGCAATTTTAGTACTGTTTATATGTTCCCCCAATATATTTGGCCTTGTCCAGATTTATTGCATTATCAGGTTGAGAGGTACATGCAAATAAATTGCTTTATAGAATTAGGCATAGCCAAACCTCTCAACTGTCCCTGATTTTGGCTCAAAATGTTGCTCTTCCCTAATGATCCCTCCATAAAATAGCAATTTTGGAAGAAAACATGGAGGGTTTATAATTAAGAAATAACTGTAATAATCAGTTAGATTACTTTTATTTCAGAAATGCATGTAGATTCTTTTATTTTGTCAGCTGCTCAAGTTAGCAGTACTAATATTAAAGTATCCCTTCTTTGACAGGTTCCCAGCTGTATTGTGTTGCTATTTTATATTTTTACATCACATTTTTGGTCCATTTTTCATAAAATTGTGTTTTTTGGCAAATTAGTGACAAATCATTAAAGAATGAAGTTAGAAAATAATGACAGACATTTGAGTTTCAGATTTCATACCATTCAGAAAATTCATACTAATGCAAGACCTCTATTATCTTTCTAAGTTTATAAGAGCAATATTTAAAAAATTGTCCTTATTTTTGGGCCTTTGTCCCATTTCTTTGTATGGCTTTGTCCAGATTTCTTGCTCTGAGGTTGAGAGGTATGACAAATGCGTCAGGGCCATCACAAGTCAGCGAGAGACATTTTGAACTGTGACATACTTGTTGCACCCCACTCCCCCATGTAGTGACTCTGGATGTGTCGAAGCAAGGCAAGGAGTAGTTATGCCATGTAAATGTTCAGAGTATCCCCCCCCATCCAAGGTAGACACAAGTACTAGAGTGGCTTTTCATCTGTCCTTGATTTTTACAGAATGGTCTGGTTTCTGTCATATTTTTTGTACTGTTGATTTATGCTTATTACTCAAAGTGCCTGTTGCTCTGTGTTTAAGTAGCAATACTTTAATGACCATTAGGTAAGCTTGGCTGAGATTGCAAGATGCAAGTAAGCTTTAATAAGCATACTGTTAAAGAATTGCCAACATTGAAAGCCTTTCTGTTGCCATGTAGAGAATACTTAATTAGATAATGTATAAACCTTGGGTATTGAAATGCATATGCCAGTATTTGTAATAAAGGACAGGATTACATTATTTTAAGAGTCTCATTACACTTGGAGACTTCCAGTCATCTCTGCAGGCTTTACCCGTAAACAGAATGCCAATTGTGTGGTCCATAACCTGTACAGTAATCCTTTTAGTGTGGTCCATAACCTGTACAGTAATCCTTTTAAGCAATGTATCTTGAGCTTATTTCTTGTTTGCGTTTCATTTTTTACTTTGATCATGTTTTCCCCATGAAACAAGTAGATGTCAGGCAGCAGGTCTTTTTTTGGATAAGGAACATTTTTACAAGTGGGGCATCAGAGATTTCTACTTTCAGCATGTTACTTGGTACTTTAATAAAGCTGAATATAAATTATAATTAGAACTGCAGTGCAAGAAGTGGTTTGAGTTGAGTGCTGCTTGTTTTTCTTATACTTGATGTTGACTGGCATTCCATTAATGTATTTAAAAAAAAGTAATTTATTTTTTCATGCCTCACAACCTTTTTTGTTTCCATCTAGATATTAAGCTGTCATGCAGCCAATGCATTGAAATATTTTTATTCTTCTACACTTCATTTTGTCTTGATTGGACTCTCATAATGACGGTTTGGCACCCAGGGCACTATATTTAGTTTTTGTGGTTTTGAGCATAGCCCCTCCCCTTTCTAGTTGGCCGCACCCCTTCCCATTGACCCCACCAATTCAGCTATCTCCTGCAGCCCCCCCTTTGATTTGAAGTCACCAGCCACCACTGTTATCTTTACCTCAAAATCTGTTTTGTTGGACTTAATTAGTCCTCTTAATTGTTTATTCAGTTTGTTGATAGACTGTTTATCATTTTTGGTGTTACACTTCCAAATTTTAGCTATGACACTTTTTTTTCTTTCTTTGCACAGTTGTATAATATGTTTCATTTTGGATTCCACCAGGGTGGTTTGTTTTTCAACTTAGTTTTGGGCTTAATTGTGGTAAGCACAGCCATCTCTATGTAATTGTTGACATGGTTGCACAGAGCTTCTGTCAATAATTCTACACTGGCTGCTGTATTATTTGAGTTTGGAGATGCTTGAGATTTTGACAGGTTATCGCTTAATAAAAGGTACTTTGCCTTGGAGTAGTTCCTAACTATGACAGGGTTTACTGAGGTTACAGAACTGATTTTTATTTTGAAGAAGACTGCTTTGTGATCTGACCATATCAGTGAGGGCACAGCGGGGGGGGGGGAGTTTTGTCCCATGTTTGTGAGTACCAGGTCCAATATGTTTGTACCTGTAATAGGTATATGAACTATCTGATCCAGATGTTTGTGTTTACAAAGTTTATGAATTTCTCCACCTGCAAATTTGATGTCATGTAGGATTCCCAGTTTATAGATGGACAATTACAGTCTTCACATGGGTATGGTATTTCGTTGAATGGTGAGTGTCTCCAATAGGTCTAAGTATGAGCTATGAGTTTCATGGGACATAAAGAGTGACCTGTAGTTTCTCAGATACGGTATGTGACTTTGCCATAGTATTCTGAACATGGTGGAACTCTAGCACGTTATTGTGTTTAACCAACCTAGAGGTATGATTGTTATTGATGTCTTACCTGTGCAGTTACTGGTGTAAATGCGGAGAATGCACTGAAGCCTTGTAGTGCTATGGTACTGTCTGTGGCTTTAAACCATGTATTTGTAATTGCACAGATTTCTCCATTCTCCATGGTGAGGAGAGCTTGGAGGGAGTGGAGCTTTTTGTTTAAACTCCTGGCATTAAGCAGTAACACCTTTAGATTTTCTTGGGTAGATGTTGCTGTGTTGGAGGTTTTGTCAATTTGGCATTGCCTAAAAAAGGATCTATGGGGAAGACAGTGTTTTAGCCAATATTCAAAAGCCTAGAGGGTCAGGTGCAGACTGTGCCTGACAAATGTGATTTATCAATCATGTCCTCCCACACAGACAAATATTGTATCCCCCTAGAATGACATCAGAAAATGAGCCAAGTATTAAAGTCAGTCATCTTCTCTTCATATTGTGGCATCATCCTTGGTGAAGGTAGAATGCTGCTCAGTGCTGTTCACATACTAGTCTTTGACACATAGTCTGAGAGTGCCATAATGCCTCTAATCTACATGTGAGGAGGAACATCTCAGGTCATTTATACTTACATACCTGTATGGATTATGACTGAAAGATATTGGTACCTGTGGCACAGTGACTTGAGTGTGTGCATAATTTAGCAGATTCTGGCCTCTGATAGGCAACTGACTGTTATTTTTCTTCTTGTTCAGCCTGGTGAGTGGGTATCAGTATATCAGAAAATGGAGCCCCTATGACTAGATTACTGGGTAGTATATTAATTTGCCTTATGGGCTTGGTAGTTGAGGTTCCACTTGGGGGCAGCTGTATTGCAGTGTTATGTGTTATTACTTTTGATTTCTTTTGAGTTTGCTGAGGATACTTTTTGCAGGTGGAATATCTGGAAGGTCGTTGGGATTTGGAAAGATTGCATTTAAGTGCCTCAGCATAAGTAGGTCTATGTGTGGTGTTCATACTATGTGTGGTGGATGTAGCGTGTGTGTTTCTGACAACCAGATTGTTATTGTGAGTGCTTGTACATGAGAGTTTTGCCTCCAGATGTGTTGTATATATCTCTCTTTCTCACATACTATGTTCATTTCTTTGAGGATTAAATGGTTGTCAGTAAACATTAGACAATTGTTACATTGTCTCAAGATACCCATGTCCACCAAACTGACTGTGGAAAAAGTGGGAAAATGCATATCCATGATGTCAAGTACTGGGTGAGCTACAAAAGTGTGATGTACGAAGGGTTAATAAAGGGCTGACTAAGCGTGCTATTTGGACTAGAGACTAGACTGGGCTATTTAATACTAAATTCAAGGGGCAGTGCTTCTCATTCCACAAATGAGCTGCTCTGTGCTACCAACTGTGCAAGTAGTTACAGTTTCAGAGGCAGTTTTACAGGTAAAATTTGGGTTCTATGCATCTGCATCTATACAGGAACTGCTAACCTCTGCTGCATGGTGTGCATCGGCATGCAATTGCATAGAATTTTGTACAGGTACTTAAAACACAGGACAACTAGCTCCTGTGCCCACTGACCAATAAAACGACAATACATACAACTTTCTTATGTGTGTGTTTCCTAACTCAGCTAGACCAGGCCACCACCTACTGCCACTAGATGGAATATTCCACTTTAACAAGCTTGCTAGACAAGGTGATTTCAAGTCATTCAGACAACAGCAAGACAGTTTGAGCAAATGCAGTAATTTCAGCCTCAAATGCAGATCAATGCAAAAGTAAAACAAGAAATCAACAGTCAATTGCTTAAATAGCTTCTGAAAGTGCAGTTTTTAAATACAAGTATGTGGCTTTTGCCTGGATGGCATGTGATGCAAAGAAATCACTTCAGAGCCACAAGTGAGGATGCTGAGCATTGCTGAGCCCTGTGGGGAAAAAAACAAGAGCTGTGCAATCATGCCAAATTTATACAGGCACTTAAAGCACAGGAAACTGTCTTCTAAGCCATCTGGCCAATAAGACTACTACACTTATAGCTTTCCTTTGTGTCTGTTTCCCAACTCAGACAGAACAGGCCACCACCTTCTGCCACTAGATGGAATACCTCAGTCCTCTTTATGTAAAAACACAAAAAAGATTGCTTGAGAGTGTATGTTACCACAAAACAACTTTAACAAACTAGCTAGACAAGGCGATTTCAAATCAATCAGACCACAGCACGACAGCTTGAGCAAATACAGTAATTTCAGCCTTAAATGCAGATAAATGCACAAATGAAACAATAAATTAATTACTTAAATAGCTTCTACAAGTTTAATTTTAAATACAAGTACTTAGCTTTTGTCTGGATGGCACGTGAGGTAAGGGAATCACTTCAGAGAGACAGATGAGGACGCCAAGCATTTCTGAGCTCTGTGGGAATGAACCAAGGGATGCACAATCATGTCAAATTTATATAGGCACTTAAAACACAATAAGCTGGCTTCTAAGCCTCTGGCCAATAAAATGGCTATACATACAGCTTTCTTTTGTGTTTCCCAACTCAAGTAGTCCAGACCACCACTTACTGCTACTAGATGGAATATCCCAGTCCTCTTTATGTAAAAACACAAAAAGATTGCTTGCGAGTATATGCTAACAAAAAAACAACTGTAACAAACTAGCTAGACAAAGCAATTTTGAGTAAATCAGACAACAGCAAGACTGTTTGAGCAAATGCAGTAATTTCAGCCTTAAATGTAAAAATAAAACAAGAAATCAGCAGTTGATTGCTTACATAGCTTCTGGAAGAGTGATTTTTAAATGCAAATATGTACCTTTTGCCTGGATGGCATGTGATACAAGGAAATCACTTCAGAGGCACAAGCTAGTAAACTAAGTATTGCTGAGCTCTGTGGAAATGAGCCAAGAGCCATGCAAATGTGCCAAATTTGTAGAGGCACGTAAAACACAGGAAACTGGCTTCTCTAGCCAATACAACAACCACACTTACAGCTTTCTTTTGTGTTTAGCATCTTAGGTAGACCAGGCCAACACCTACTGCCACTAGATGGAATCGCAGTCCTCTTAATGTAAAAACATAAAAAAGACTGCTTGACAGTGTATGTTACCACAAAGTCACTTTAACAAACGAGCTAGACAAGGTAATTTCATGTCAATTAGATCATCAGCAAAACAATTGGAGCAAATACAGTAATTTCAGCCTTAAATGCAGATTTGCATTTGCTCAGCATTTCCACTGTGACTACTCTGTGCAAGAGTGGCCTTTCTGCAGGCCCAGGTAATTATAGGTGCATCAACCTCACCAGTTTTGTGTACACACACATATGCAGGTCCTATCTTCTGAACCTAGCAAACTTCTTTGAAAAGGTTACAGAGACTGTGGACAGTGGTCATTCTGTGCACATTGCTTATTTTAATCTGGCTAAGGCTTTTGACACTCAACACCAGGGGGATGAAAGGAGAAAAAATAAGACTTTGGGGTTAATAATGAAGGCATACATCTGTGCTATAGTAAGTTATATTATATAATTCCACTGCAAATTTCCTTCATTTATGTTTCTAATCTTTTATAGAAGGAAAAAATATCAAGCTCTGCATCTGTATCATAATAACCTGCCCATCCCAACAGGACTGTAGATCAAACGATCTTCAAGCAAAGATTGACATTACCATTCATTTCTTTTTCCAGAGACTGTTCTGGGAAGCAGGTATTGCTCAATGACTCTTAATGGCAAAAAATCCATTTAAAGAGACCAGTTGCTGTCTTTCTACTGAGGTAAAGACCTCTGAATGGCAAATAATGGGCTTTAGATAACCACCCAAAAGAAGAACTGTTTACTAACATGAGCCCTTAACTAAGTTTGGACATACAAAAGAAGAGTTAGATTACTTAATACCTTTGAAGATAGAAAACTAGAAAAGTAAACCACATATGCTCTCCTGAGTCTGTCAGATATTGTAAGCTCTCCTCATATTAACAAGATAACGAAGGAGAATAAAGTAATAAAGTGACACCTTGTGTTTTAACAAAACAGGACCATGGCAGACATTATTTCATGCATTTAGGTTGGATTATATGACTAGGCTGTGCAGACAGTGGAGAAAAGCTGATCATTTGTTGAGGACCTTGAAAGACACAAATCTAATATTGAAAATAGAAACTTACACAAGCATGAGAAAGTATGTTCAGAGTGAGGCTTTGGGTACTTCCATAGAAGAACAATTTCCGTGAGTGATTCATCTCCCATGAGCAGGAAAGATTTTCTGAATGGGGTTTCAGATATAATACACCCAAGGGACAGCTTAACCGTAGGTCTACCTTCCAAGAGACACTAATAAGGGAAACACCACTGACCATGCAAAATGAAAACTTACAGAATTAAGACTGGCTTGAGGTAAACAAACAGACAAGAAAGAAAGTAAGTATGGAGACACATTCTATTAAAAGTAATATAAATGTTACTGTTCATACCAAATCAAAATTCAATCAAAGAGAAGGAGCAAGTCTGATATACCCTGGATGTATTGAACCATATGCCATGGAGAACAAGTCCTTGCTTAGGGTCAGGAACGAAGATCCAAGTAATTCAGTAATGATTGTGCAGAGAATAGTGCAGGACCACAACTTGATGCTGATGGAACATATACTTTCTGGCTAACAAGTATAAAGACCTGACCTAAGTACTAAGGCTGTCTGAGGCCAAAGGACGTAGGTATTGCAGTAGGATGCAAAACATCCTCAACAAGTCCTATTAGACCAGAAGCAGGGCAAGCACTTCCAAATTAATTGCCTTTGGATATGCAGGGAAAAAAAACATCTGATATAAAAAAATTTGATAGAATTATTTGTTCCTGAAAGCCAAAGACTACCTCCATCCTCTAGCACAGAGATACAAAGCACAAGGTCCCTGTGGCCATCACATGGTCAACCAGCACACATAAAACAAAATCCTTGACCCAGCCAGGAAACCAGTAAATATGCAGGTCAAGGAGACCACCTTCTCAAAATGACAGTTCTCACATGCAGCCCAGCAGAGAGACCTCATGATACCTACATAACCGAGACCCAAAAGAAGAAACTGGGTTTTGCCCATCCACAGCACACTGAACCCAGTGAATCCTAGAAAGCATATAGCTAGGAAAAAGACCTGAGGCATCAGGCAAGAAACAGAATAAGCATGGAATCTTCCCTGCCTAATGGTTACTCCTTCTGGAAACTTCTTCTTGTAATGGATATCACAATACTATGCTAGCCAATTATCTGCAGATCCTAAGATTTCATTCCTTTCAAACCAGACAGAAAAGGATTCCAGTACCAAAGCATCACCGTTCTCAACTACTTCATTCTAACAAGCTTGTAGAGAGACTTAAGAAGGGAAATAGTAATATCTTAAGAGTGAGAATAATAAATATGAACAAAGTCTATTCTGCTACAAGCAGAGCCACCCAGCTAAGATTTTCAGCTGAAAGTCTCTACAGAAAGAAAAAGGGAAAGCAGGCCAGTAAAGGAAATGGGTCTACAGCTGCAGAAGAGGACTGGTTCAAAGCTTTATGTGCATCCCACTTTGTACCAGTCTGATGAGGTAACTTCCCATATTCCAGATTCTGCAAAGGTGCAGAGCAGTCACTATAACCATTAGGCAAGCCTGTCCTTCCACACTGTTCTAGATGTGGTGGAGAGGAACAAAAATGAGAAAGAGGAATGCTGTTCCACCTGGGTCAGAAGAATGCACAGAGTTACAGATTACCATTATATTTGATAATTATTTAAATTACTGGTTTATCCCCTTAATCAGCTTTGCATCCCCATGCTGTGTTTGAAATGGGTTCCTCTTGAATCCATCTTCTAAGCGGCTTAGCTAATGAATAAATAGAAAAAATAATAGGTATTTTGCTAAGGAGGTATCTCTGAGGCTAGCTGATTCCTGATCCCCAAATTCCTTCCCGCAATGTCATCATTGCAACACTTCTTAAATAACCTGCACCAAAAGACTGCCTCCTCTTTGAACTGTAATAAATTTGTATATCAATATTATACTGTCAGAATAAGGCCCACCAGAAAATATATAGTTCCAAACACTATAGATTCAATGGAACAATAAGTCTTATAATGGGCAAATATTTACATATAGAACATTCAGATTCCTTCCTTCCTTGCCAGCAGACATAAATTTAAGCAAGACATAAGATGGCAATCTATGTCATAGTAAAAATGGCCATTTATCTGCAAATTCTGAGCCCTACCCAAGCAGTCATAAGTATTCATACCCTGGCCTAAACAAAAACAATCTTTATATGCTATTATGGGCATAACACACAATCTCAATCTTCTTGTTTTGGAGCTGATGAATCAATTTGTCCTAAAGAGTAAGAGGTCAAATCTCTGTATGTAACTTCTCTGTGGTATAAATTTTGACCAGTGTCTTAAACTCCTAAAAGTTCAAACAGCTGAGCAAATAGAGAGTATACATTTTGACCAATGTTTTAAATTAATAAAAGTTTCAAAAACCTGACCAAATGGGTGGGAGGTGTAGAAACAGATATGAAAGAACAAGTATTACATAAAAGAACTGGGTCTACTTCACTTTGTTGAAAAACCTATTTATCAAATGCCTTTTTGTCGAACCCTATTCATCAAAGCCTTAATCCATTGAACGTTCCTTTAAGGGAATTTTGTCCCAGGGGAAAAAAAAATGCTTGGCCATCATTGGGAATTTGCCCTTTTCCCCACTGTAGTGTGATCTCAGAGTTGGTATATTTAGTTGGGGGAGTGGGGGGTGCAGTCCCCCATCTGGGTGGGTTATAAATTTCGTGAATTTTGTGACACTCATTAGGTTGGCCAAGCATTGTTTCCCCCCTGGGAAAAATTTTGCTTAAATTAATGTTTGACGGATTAAGGCTTTGACGAATACGGTTTGACAAAAAGGTATTTGACAAATAGCTTTTTCAATGAAATGATACAGACCCAAAGAACTATAATGCTGAAATCACAAACCCTGCCTGTTTTTCCTTAATATCCTTCTGAAGGGAGATTATTTACTTCATGTACTATAACCCCTTTGCAGTTTTCTTTCATGGTGCTAATTATTGCTTTCTTGTCATTATTTTTTACTTCTGGCAGGTCTATTACCATCCCTTTTGAGAAACTTTCTGTAAAAATAGGAAAGTATACATGTAAGCTTTGAGTCAACCATTATCTAAGTTTAATATTTCTGTGGTTTAGTAACAAAAACATTTTGTTGCATCCCATACATTGAGACTCACTTTAATGTGATTATAATCATGACCTTGTTCTTTATTGAGGAATCCAATTAGCAATTTCAGTGACACTGGAAGTCTGTAAAAATATTTTATTGTAGAGGGGCCCACCTTTTCCCATACATGCCACACCCTCAGTCTCTAATTCATATACATACACAAGGACATATCAACTTGCAGTAATGGGAAAAACTGATTTTTCATAAAACCAACTTTTCATTTTACTCTGACGTTCTACAGCCTCTAATTTAGTCTATTTAGAGTTGGGGAGTATAGCAGTCTTACCAGTGTGGTTCAGACCTCCCTTGCAATAAAATTCTGTTCAAACTACATCCTTTTCCTACACTTTAATATTGTGAACATAATTTGGAGGTCTCAACAATATTGGCAAGTGAGCATTTTTACTTGACAGGGTTTTAACAAAACAAAGCCTGATAAATCATTAGGTTTCCTCAGTAACGTCTTATTTCTCCTCTATTTCAAAAAGTTTCTCTTTTGCTTCCTTTTCCCTTTTACTATGCACTATATTTTCTTTACTCCAGTCCCATATTTTTATCTGATACCATCCTTTGTGCATGCTATCTTTGTCCCTGTCATCACTGTTATCAGCATTCATGTTGTACTTTATTGTTTCTCTTAGTCACATACTTGCGTCTGCTGTTTTCTTCTTCTGTTTCATACAGTTGTGTTTTTCTTGTATTTCCATACTATAATTAAGTAACCTTATGACCTCTTTGGACTTGGAGGCCATACTCTTGCTAATGAATGATATCTTTGCAACAGTAGACACATGATGGTCAAAGACCAAGTCATTGTCCACATATGTTCCCAAGTCCCTAACCACGGAATCTACTCTTAGGGTGTATTGTCTATTTAGAGATGGGAATTATAGCAGTCTGATCAGTGGGGTTCATCCCTTGATGGAGGCTTGCTTTCCAAAAGATGCTTTTATGCATTTTTGGCATTCAGTCTTAGACCATGGCTCTAGCACCAATTACTGGTTTACGAGAAGTCCTCTGGAGGATATTGATGTCTTTGAGAGATTCTGTAATCATGCTAAGTTTGCACTTGTTCACAATCTTGATCAGTACGAGGCCTTTAATGTTAGCTTTGACTTCCAAAAATACATGTCAAAATGGATCAGCCCCAGCACTGAACCCTAAGAGACTCTACTGGTGACTGACTATTTTATGGAGTTAGAGGTCCCTATCCTACCTTCCTGTGTTCTATCTGTGAGCCAATTGGCTATTCGATGGGTGATATAGGGGTTTACTCCTACTTTCTTGATTTTGTTAACAAAGCCTGAATGAGGAAAAGTGTCAAATGCTTTGACCATGTCAAGATGTGTGGTGTGTACCATTTTGGTGACTTTCTTGAAAAAGTCCACCAAGTTGAGCAGGTGCAATCTGCCCTTGATCAAACCAAACTGTGTTGGATCAAGTTTCAGAAGATTTTCTATGTCTTTATTTTTAATATCCATGATAACTCTTTGCATGGTCATAAGTAGTCAGACTTATGGGTCTGTAATTTGCCAGGTCAGATGATGGCTTGCCCTTGCATAGAGGGATAACTGTTGCAATCCTCCTTTCACTAAGCATGAAGCCATTTTGCATGTTTTTCAGGAGGCAATTTGGGATATTATCAGGGCCTATACATGCAGTATTTTTTGCTCTGGAGTGTGTATTGAGGACCTGATCGCTAGTTATGGTCGAGGGTATCTCTTAGGTCACAGAGGGGCAGCGGGTTGAAACTGGAGCTAAATTTATCAACCAGTAGGTTTTCTGTGTCCTTCAGTTCCATATATGTGGTTTCAACCACAATTCGTTAATCACACTGTTGTGTATTGCCTTTGAGGTTGCAGACAGAGGTGAAGAAGGCCTAGTAGTTGTTCTATGCCTTTGAGGCTATCTTTGCCTCAAATTTGGCTTTGGTGGACTTGATAAGATTCCTGGGTTGCTTATTTAGTTTGATGAGGTGTGTTTTACCTTGATGAGCACTGGACTTCCTAATTTTGGCAAATGATTTCTTCTTTTTGTTCCATAACTTGTTAATATTGAGATTCCACCAGGATGGCTTATTCTCTTAGTTAGTCTAATGCTTATTTTGAGTGGATACAGCTGCCTCAGTGCAGTTGTTTATATGATGGTATAGGGTTTATGTGAACAATGCTGCACAGACAATGGAGTTCACATGGTTTAGGGCAGGCTTGAAATGTTGCCAGAGTATTACTCAGTAGCATGAGGTTTGCTTTGGAATAATTCTCAAACATACAAGGGTAGATGTGGTAACGGGTTTTAGTTTAATTACAAAGGACACAGCTTTATGGTCTGACTTGACACGTGAGGACATTACACATAGGTGGGTGCAAAGTTCACCCATGTTTGTAAGGATCAGTTTAAAGGTGTTGGATCCCATAGTGGGTGCATGGACTCGCTGGCCCAGAACATTTGTGATGACAAGCTCCAGGAATCTCTGGGCCTGCATATTGCAAGTTGTGTATGTTTCCCAGTTTGTAGCAGGGTAGTTGAGGTCACCCAGGACTATGGTGTTGAGCTCAGTGCAGAGTGACTCCAGTATATTTAGGTACACTATATGAGTGTTCTGAGTCACATAGGGAAATCTGTAGCTTGTAGTGATATGATATGGGACTTTGCTTATGGTAATTAAATAGAAAAAAATTGATATTTTGCTAAGGAGGTGTCTATAAGGCTGGGCAATTTCTCATCCCAAAGTCCTCAAATGAGCCATATTAATTAATCATTGTTGAGGTGTGTCTGTTATTAATAAATATTGAGACATCCCCACATTTTGTCCCCTTTATGAAGGCATAAATGTGTGGAAAGTGTTATAGACTTGCACTATTGGGGTACTCGACACTGCTTTTAACCATGTGTCTGTAACTACACAGAAATCTACTTTCTCCATGATGAGAAGAGCATGCAGGGAGTGGAGTTTTTTGTTTGGACTCCCAGCACTGAGCAGTAATACCTTCAAGTTATCCTGGTTTGGTTGTGCTATGTTGGAAGGTTTATCAGGTTGGCATTGCCTAAAAAAAGGCAATATGAGGGTGGAAATGTTTTTAGCCACTGTCTATTTATCTAGCCCTCTCTCTAACCCCAACTAGCAAACACTTGTATACACTAACCTTCTACTCACTCGCACAAACAAAATCACACATTAAGAAAACTAAATCTGTGCCCTTCCCTAAACCTTTCTCTAACCATAACTAACAAATGCCAGAGCACACACTAACACATAATAATGCAGAAAGTTTCAGAAATCCAGCACTTTCAGCATTACAATCATTAACAAACCACTTGTCTTACCTAATGGAACCTTTTCATTCTGATACTGCAAACATTTGCCTAGATATCCACTGGATGTAATTCCCACACACTGTACTCTGTCAATAAAATGATCTATTTGAATAAAATATGGTGTTATGCTGTTTTGTTTTTCGTCAAGGACCATAAATTTTAAGAGTTATTCCTCCAGAAAGGCTAGTGTTGCTTATTTTATTCTAGTACATACTGTTTAACTTGTTTATACAGAGGCATTTTTTGCTTCAATTCATATTTAATTTGCAAGGTGACTTATTCTTATTTGAACCCCTGAGTTGTTGTTTGTCTGATGGAAGCAATAAATATTAGGGCATTTTTATTTTTTGCCACTATGTATATCCATGTGTTTATGTGATAATTACATTTAAACAAGCAACTGTTTTCAGACATAACCTGGAAAAGTATAACAAAAGTAGAATCAAAACAGTTCTTCAATCCCTAGTAGGATTACATTTTCAGGAGATACATGTTAGGATTTACAGTGCTAGATGGCCCCAGCAGAATCAACGGAATCAGCAAACTTAAAAGAGAGTTAAAGTATTCAGCAGTCAAGAGGCCATAGACAGACTCAAAATATGCAAAACCCTCAGTAGAATAACAGTGCTAAAGAACAATCAGGAAATTTAAAGTGGAGTGGGCCATAATAATGAATGAAAAAGTCAAAGGTGACAGCACACTGCAATTTTAATAATGGCAAAATACCCTCAAAATATTTAACCGAACTAGAAGAGAATGTCCCCTAACAGAGCCAAGAAAACCCATCAGAATTGAAAAAGTCAGTCAATCCTCATCAGGACTACATGTCAGAAAGCCACCAGCAGGAAACTTGTTCAGGAAGGTCACAATGGCCATTCTGTTCACATAGCTTATTTGGATCTGTACAAAGCATTCAATACTATCCCCAGTGCTGGCGTTGTTAATAAGTTAACTGCCTCAAATGTATCTTGTGATTTGCCCCAGGTATCAATCCTGCAAATTCCCCTTTTCGGGATCTACTTCTCTGATCTCCAGAGCAGGAATCAGGACTTGTGGTTAACCAAGTTTGCAAATTACTTCAAACTTGGTTTTAGTATGAAATCTTCCTCTGCTACCCATTCATTACAGGAGCTAATCCTAAACATAAACTGGTGACATATGGAAGAAGGGCTAAAATTAAATGTGAAAAAGTATGGTATTGCCACATTCGGTAAACAACTCTGTCCTTCAACGTATAGTATAGCTAATACCACACTGCAAAATGATTATATAGTCCTGGATCTTGGAACCTGGGTCAATAATTCCCTTTCCTTTGACCACCATTTATAAACATTTGTCAGAAAATCTTTCTATTTATCACAACTAATATTTAAAGGCATATCATCCAAGACAAAATCAGTTATGATCTCTCTGTATGCAGCCCAAATTACACCAGTTATTGAGTACAATGCCCCCTTTAGGGATATACTTTTCTAGACCTATTAAGCAACTTGAAAACCATAGCAGTTCCTATCCCATAAGATTGTTGTTCTAAGTCCCTGAGGTACCAGGAAAGGCTTAAAGGCTTAAACCTCTATCTTTAAATATTGCATCGTGTAGTATCTGCTAGAAATCTTACTTTGGTGTAACATCATTCTCTGAAGTACTAAGTGGCTTACTAGTTTTATATGTTCCATATCACACAGAAAAAAAGGCATCATTTATCTCTGCCAAACAAAATATATAACTATTTATTTCATCCTTAACATTGAAGAGTAATCGTATCTGTTCATTGCCGATTGCAAAAACAGTGGGTGTTGCCAATGAAAATTATAGCTTGTGGGTTTTAAATGGACATTTATACTTCTGGAACTGGGTGCTATGCTGTGGTTTAGAGACTTGGCATGGTGCTAGATAATGGCACAGGTATTAATAAACCTTTCTGTGAAAGGCTACCCTGATGGGTATAGAGTCTGTAGCAATGTTGCGCTATCAGTAAAACTGAAAATATAGTTACTCTTACAGTGGGTTTGCTGTAGTACAGCACTGTAGGTTCTGTAGCAGTGCCGCACTATCAGTAAAACTGAAAGTATAGTTACTCTTACAATGAGTTTGCTGTAGCACAGCACTGTAGGGTCTGTAGCAGTACTGCACTGTCAGTAAAACTGAAAGTATAGGTACTCTTACAATGCATTTGCTGTAGTACAGCACTGTAACCAAAATTCAAGCAGGTGGTCAGGAGTTCATATATTGAAAAAACAAAGGCCATGTTCATAGAGTATTGAGGTGATCACTGGGGTGCCATGAAGTGAAGTGTTTAGTGGTACAACTGGACTCCTCTGAGTATAAATTATAAATTTCTAACTATCACTGAATTTAACAATTATACTTTTAAAATCATTTTTAAATACTATTTTGGATTATATGTCATACTAGGAACATTAAACTGACTAAGATGAATCAAAACAAAATTTACTAATGCCAGTAACTTCTATCATAATCTGTACTTGGAGAACTTCTGTCAAAACCATCAAGTCCTGTGTGACAGTAAGGTGGTTGATAAGGGTATCATTAGCAATTGTATGCTATCTTCAGAAAAATGGAAGAGTCGTTGTGCTAAAATAAATGTGAAGGTGGGTGGTAATCACTGTTTCTAAAGCCTATAGTAATGTACAAATGTTAGCAGAAAGCACAGCTGCTTAGAGGCAATACTTTCAAACAGTAAATGATCCAACAAATCATTAGTGTTTCAACAGCCTTGTGCAGTTTTGTAATGTGCATTTTGTGTATGTTTAATGGTTTTACTGAGCTAGGTAATTTTGTGAGAGCATGTACATGTGTTGGAGTCAGAGCACTGTTCATTCAGTAAAGCATGGAAAATATTGCGTCTTCAAAAGTGAACATGCAGTCTTTAATGACTAACATTAAACTCCCAGTCTGAGGTACTCAAGCAGATGACATGCAAAAGGAGGCACATAAACACCAAGCAGAGTCTCTTACCCCTTATTCAGATCTCATGGGGGGGAATTCCCTAAGTCCATACAGATGATCTCAAATTTGAAAAAAAAATTGGAATTGGAATTGATGGGACAGAGAGGTTATTTTGGCATGTAGACCCTTCACCTGATGAGGTAATTCTGATGAAACCCATTCAAACTGCCTTAGCAATTTTTTGAGCAGTATGTGTGTGTGTATATATATATATATATATATATATATATATATATATATATATATATTTATGGGTAGCACAAGATAGCATTGTCGCCTCACAGCAAGAGGTTCACTGGTTCAATTCCCAGCTGGAGTGCCTTCTGTGCATAGCCTGCATGTCCTCCCTGCGTTAGTGTGGGTTTCCTCTGGGTGCTCTGGTTTCCTCCCACATTACAAAGACATGCAAGAGGTAGATTGGACACTTTAAATTGGCCGTAGGTTTTAGTGTGCATGTGAGTGTGTGGTGTGGAAAAACTTCAGTGGCAGGGCTTAGCCACAAAGCAGTGTAAACCTTGGATGCAGATGATTGTCATTATTGAAGCATCACCCCGATCCCATGTCAAAAGTGGGAAAAAGGGGTTATCGATGGATGGATACACAACACACACACATGTATATGGATCTACTTTGAAATAACGAATCCCAAATTGTTGAAATTCACAATATCGAAATCAAAATGATAAAATCACAAATTACTGAAAATGCACAAAACCGAAGTGCACAATATCGAATTTCAAAATCATGAAACAACATAAAATACTGACTCCTGCACCCCCCACATTCCCTGGAAATTTAGTATACCAACTCCTAGATTGCACTGTGTTGCACAAAGGAAATCCGAGACATCTGTGTTCTTTCAATATTAATCTGCCTTCTACAGCAACACATACAACTCCATAAAAACTACCTCTCTGACATCACAGTATGTACTCTAGAAAAGAACACAGACACCAACATTCCTACATTGTAAACCTACCATTCACAGCAACACAGTCCCATTACAACAGCCTGTATTTATTTTTAAATAACATAAACTCTAGCTGAGGTCACCTTGACAGATTGGGGATGGGAAGCAGAACAGTGGATTTGGCCTGATATGACCCCCACATGTGGCCATCTTTGCAGTTTGGGAAACAGGAGTGGATATAAACAAGTGGGAAGTTAAGAGGAACAAGTTTTCCTGCACTGCTCATTCCCAGGCCTTTTTAATGAAACTGTATCCCCTACGCTTGGTGAACTAATATCATGGGGAGTGAAATGGCACTGTGAGGGGCTCATCCTAAGTGTGAGTGAGATGACATGTCCCTCTAGCTGTCTATACCTAACACACACATTGCCACCTTTGCATGACTCCAGTATCACCACTAGAGATATCTTTCTTCCCCCTATCAGCTTCTGCAGGACCTGAGCCTCAAGTCAAATTCAGGACACCTGGGTTGTAGTCTTTATTAATCTTTATTATTTTATGCCAACAGGGGTTGGCAAGCCACAGATAGTCTTGATTTTTCAAAGATGAGTTGAAAGTAATTACTGATTGCTGTGCTTCCTTCTCTTCACAGCAAATTGAATTTAGAGCAAATGTGGTTACATCTATCCCTGCTTCACTTTTGATGTACTAATTCATGCTGTGTGAATACACATAAACTATACATGTGTATGTCTGTGTGTCTGACAGTGACATTTGTGCAGGGATACATATACTCATTTACACACACACACACACACACACACACACACACACACACACACACACACACACACACACACACACACACACACACACATATTCACACCTCATATTTATCCCTAAGGCTCTTCTTATTTTTTAATGTGTTTTTGACATAGTGGCTGCTGTGCAAGTTCTGTGGATAAGTTGTATATCCTGTGGTAACACCTGATGTGGAAGTGAGTAGTGTTGGAGGACTTAAACACAATTTAAAAGGAATGGTAGTATCCACTACAGAATGAATTTATTCAACAAGTTTAGTTATTAAAACAGAGCCTAATTTTTCCCATATTTATTTACTTGGTTTGTTTTAGGTTCATAGGTAAGCACTAGGCTATCTGCCCTTGTTAGCCTTTTTAAGCCTAGCCAGCTTCCCTTTTTGTGCTCAAATTAACCTATCCCATTTGGTTAGTGATTGTCCTTACCCATCCTATAGTTTGATATTTATGTATTACCCCTAATGAGAATAACTGGGATCATACAATAGATAATTTGTGGGGACCCTTGCATGAGATAAAAGCTGCCTCTGTCTGTTGGTAGTACAGGGAGCAGTCACAGGGTAAATATTCTGTTTCCTATCCATTGATCCAAGTTGTGCTTGAATATGGACAGAGAGGAACTTTGTTTTATGTAGATGGGAGGTCTGTTCTCAAGCAGCGGTATCCTTTGCAAGATATTCCTGTCCCTCCAAACTCTTATGTTGATGTTGTAGAAGAGAGTTAGAGCCCTAGACTGAGTATTTCTGGTGCCATTTCACTTGGTAATGTGCAGTAAATTCATCACTAACGGGTCGGATGATGCCTTGTATGGCCGACATAGTTTGCATCTTAGCAGACTGTGTATTGTGATTGGGCTTTGAGTTAGTCCATGTAGGACGTGTTGGTTAGGCCTTGTAGCCATTTAATAAGGTATCTCTGTGGGTGTTCCAGTTGTTGCATGTGTCTGGATGGGTCCCCTACAGATGATCAAAATTTTAAAACTTCAACTTTCACATGGCCAAGACCATATGATCGAAGTTTTAAAACTTTGAAAGTTCTAAATGGAGAAATCTGTACAGCGTGGAATGGGGAAATGTCCATTTTCCTCGCTGGAGTGCAATCTTGGAGTTGGTATATTTAAATAGCAGGAGGTGTGGGGGTGCAGGGGAGCTTGCCCACCTGCAAAAATGTCCAGGATTTTTTTTTTTTGTTTTATTTTTATTTTCAGGTGTTCGAACTTTTGAAACATCGATCATATGGTCTCGGCCATATGAAAGTTGATCATCTGTAGTAGACCTATCTGGACATATGCATGTCAAAGTGGGCTTTATATACAATGATTGGTCTATTGGTCTATGGAGGATTGAGTAAAAGCAGGCAATGGCATACCTAAATCTCTACACAATCCCTTTGTTTACAAGCTGTGCAATACAGAAGGACTTTAGATTATTTGGATAACATTGCAGACAAAAAATGTTTGACTTCTGAAGTGTGGTCTTGAAATGGCTAACAGTGTCCATGAAAAGCTATAGTTACATAAAATCATGCACACATTTGAAGAATGAATGTGACTACAGACACTTTTGGTTATTGTTGACTGTATAAATTATCTAGAGACTCATGTTATTATTTGTAGAGACAAATAAAAAATCACCTGATACTCTAATGCAGCTGCCTGTCCTTCACGTTTTGTAATATTATATCTAATACGGCCTTGCAAGATGCATTAGCTGAGTGTGAAAAGCTAAATGCATGAGGTAGTTGACTTTCTCAGCACTTTATTGATACACTAATTACTTCTCTTTCAATAAACCTGCCAGTCACACTAACAGCATTAATTGAGTCCTCAGTGGCTTATGAATTTTTGTAACCCTTTAATTTCTAGTGACTAATGCACAGTTAAGAATTATAGAAAATAATAGATGTGCATGCTTGTTGTGACCATTTTTAATGTCCATTAAGTAAAATAAAAGCATTTAGCTTTTTGCAGTCCCTTGAAAACGTTAGTGGAGTTATGGACTACCATTACTTTTTATGCAATGCAATTCCATTTTGTTAGCATGTCTTAGCTCTGCCAACAGTGGGAAGGAATGAAAAACTGACATTTCCAGGTGGCAGAAAAAGGCTATTAACAATATGTGAATATGTAATGATCATTAAACCATCAGTTAGATATCTGTGAACAATAACACAAAGCACTGGGAATTCAGATTTTGGAAATGTGATATATGTTAATGCTCTTTATATATTTCAGTGCATAGTGTCTGCATTTTAAAGCTAATGCAAAATATTGCCAGGAGATAATCAAAGTACTTTCCTTTAATGTGATATACTCAAATAAAGTAAATTAGGTGCATTTACATTATAGCATGATAAATTAAATGATATGATATTTTCTAATTTCTGAATGAATCAGCACATTTAAAGACAGTTGGCATACCGTACGTATTTTCTCTTTTCAGTTACAACCCTTCACATTGAGGATGTCCCATAGGTTCACAGGTGTATGTGTGGTTACAAGTCATGTGATCCAAGAGTCTATTGAATTGCTTAACCCATTTTCCCAATTGCCCAGAGCACTGTGATACAGCAGGCAAATGATGGCTGAGGGATTAGAACTTTGGACATGAAGAAGCAGCTCATTAACACCTCATAGCCATAATCCTCATGGATAATTGCCACTGGATTATTACTGGTTTAATGCTCTTTTGATCGCAGTGCGTGCAACAAACATTCTATTAACAGTGGGCCCAGAAAGTATCACCCCAACAATGAACACCAGCTGACAAAAAGAACACAAACATGTTGAAATTAATGCCTCTAATCATCTGTTTATTCCCTATATCCAGTGTAAAAGAGTATGTTGTGTTTTTTTTTATTTTTGCTTGGACAGTAGAGTAAGTCTGAGCTATGGGTCCTTCTCTAATTATACAGGGGAAGGGCTGTTACATCAGAGTTTGGGAACTAAGCAAAGCTTTAATTGTTTAGTTTTCTAATTCACCTTTAAGCAAGTCTTTAATCGTTTAATTTTCTAATTCACCTTTAAATTTATTTTGTAGTAACATGCTTACTCACAAGTTTTTGCTTAGTGTGTGTGTGTGTGTGTGTGTGTGTGTGTGTGTGTGTGTGTGTGTGTGTGTGTGTGTGTCTCCTGTGTGTGTGTATGGTTGTGTACAATTAATTGTATTATGCATATATGTAATGTGCATATATATGTCAGACTTTTTCCCCCAAACAACAAGCTGTAGTAAGTTGCATGACACTCACTGTTTACTGCTAACACCCTCTTAAGGCAATATATACTGTATTATTGCTATACAATTATTACTCTATATAATCACATAAATACATCTCCCTTTAAAAAGGAAATATGCAATAGCTAATTAGCAGGTAGACAAATGAAATTTACTTTGTATAATTTTATCACAGTTAAGCAGTCGGTTGAGTGAGATATGGCAATACATAATCAGTATATTTAAAAAGTCAGAAATAGCAATACTGAAAATAAATAAAAAGAGGAATGAACACTTTAAAGAATTACAGTGAGTTTTATTTATTTTCTTAATCAGTCTCCCATATCTTAAATATTGTCTGGCTGATATATGTTTACATTCCAGAGAATTCTCTGTAACAAAATCTTGGTATGGACAAACAATAGGGGTAGCATGTCTTTGAGTGAATTACTGGACTGCATCTTCACAATGCTGAATTTTCATAGTAACAGAAAAAAATGTTTTGTCTCTGTGAGTGTGGTAGTAATACACTGGTTGTGAAGCAGCACTTCTTTGTAATATTGCATTTAAGAAGCAGCTATTTGTAGGTGATAGACTTCCTTGCCTACATTAAGTGATTTTAACATGTTTTTGTTTCTTCTATAGAAATATGTAGGACCACAATTATGCTAAGAACTAGACTGCTCTGCTTCACCTAGAACAGGAGTTGACATATTATTATACTTCTGCATATTGACTACAAAATACATACACATCCTTACTCTTCCTCCTTGCTTTATTTATGGTCGATTTCTTGATCATCTGTCTTAGTAATTATTCTGTTTGCAATGCTTCTCTCTGATCTGATCAAATTGATCACTGCATTCCTTTGACTTTCCAATATTTACAAAGAACAATAAATAGGTCAGCAGTTTAGCTCTAAAACTATCCGTCAATAATTATTTTGGAGAAACTCCTGTGCCATGAAGAGATAAATTTTAGTAGTGTAATCAACATCTATACCTATATCTATATCTATATATACACATATATTTTTTTGAGAGAGAAAAGTATGAATTTTCTTAACATTTACATTTTCTCATGATATTCTTACCAGTCTGAGCCATCTATTCTACTTACTCAATCCTTTACATATATCAAAAACTATAGATAATATGTTCAAGTTCCCAGTGTTAGCAAAATCCTGAAATTCCTTATTCATAAACTGTGAACCATTATCAGACACAGCTACACCTCGAATGCAATATCAAGTAAAATAGATTTACAGATAGTAATAACATTATGTCTAGTAGTTTCAGATACTTGCCTAGGTCCTGCATATTTGGAATTTGAATAATAGTATACACAAATAAGAAAAACATCAACATACTAAAGCACGTCGGCTCCAACTTTCACGCACGGAAGATTTTGAATTTCACACACATGGGAGTAATTGTTCATACTGATACTGCTTCTAAAAATATTGTAGACAGCATTTTTGAACCAGTTTCTCTATCTTTTCAGATACTTCTAGTCAATAAAGAATAACATGCTCCTTGTCTTTATTCTCAATGGTACCTTTATTGACTCTTGAATCTTATGAAGCACTGAATTCTGCAGTTGAAATGCAATGATAATTGCCTCTCTTGAGCATCTGACATTGACGTTTATCTCACTAAGGAAAATACAATCTGATGTCTAGATGTCCTGATATGAGTCAGTCTGGTCAGCCATTCCTGATGCAGTGTCATAATAATTAGATTTCTCTGTCCTATTTAGTACAACATCTCAAGCTTCTCGCTTGACACAAGGAACTATAAAATAAGCAAGAAATAAGCTCTGCTAAGCATATCAGCTCTGTGTACAAATCTACCAGCTTTATCTTCACCTGCAGGTCATATTTCTGTAATTTCAACAGCATTCACTGCAGTGTTCTGGCACTTTGTGAAGAGATCTCTCTAAAATGCTCTGAAGTGGTACATAATCAGGTTCTACTGTAACTGTCCAACAATAAATAAAATCATGAATTTTCTGACAAAGACAATCCTTTCTTTTACATGTGTATATTAGCTTGTCTATACCTTTGTCAAACAGTTGAGCCATATGCCATTTGTCTACCTTCCTGAAGTAATACTTTACTGAGCACTTATTGGCAAGCCATCCACACCAAGTATTGTAGGCTGTGAAACATCGTAAAACTTCAGGGCAGGAGTGTCAATAACATAGCATTTTAGCATTTTGAAACTTCTGCCCTATTGCTAAGATGAGAATCAAGTAATATTTTGCACCACTAGCTTCCTGAGTGGTGTTTCCAATCTAAAATATCTGGCATGAACTTGAGGAGATATTGCACCTTTCCAAGGAACTGCATGGGAAATGATTTGTCAGTAGACTTTTCTTTGCAAACTATGGTAAAGACTTTATTAATGTCTGGTCTTATGTCTTCTGATATCAAAAAACAACTGATATTCTTAAGAATGGATACACAAATTTTCCAAGCCTTCTGTCTCATGCCTGTCAAAGAAATTAATGAGCCTAGTGTCATATTTTTGTTGGAAGCACCCTGCACCAGAAAATTATATGTTATCTATTATTTTAACTACCAATTCTAAATATGTTATTTGTAACACTTTTGGGGCTGATGTTATTCCAAAGGGCAGCTTTAGATGCTTGTATCATTCCAATTGGGTGTTAAAAGTGCACAGCTTAAAGCTAGCTTCATTCAATTTAATTTTGTAAAGCCCTTGATTAGCATCTAGGACTGAGAAGACTCTAGCATTAGACATAGTCACAATAACTTCTTTAATAGTTTGAAGGTACGGGTGATAGTATTCCCCTCCAATCCATTTATTTAGGTACTGAGGACTGTCTTGTTCACAACTGCCATCATGCTATTGATCCATTTAGTTGGTTCATTTTGTTTAACAAATATACCTAGGATCTTCATGTCTGAATTCCTATTCATTTCTGATGCTAAGACCTATTGGAGTTTTTATTTGTGTGTAAACAACTAGCACTATGTCAGGTGAGCAATTAATGCCATACTCCACTTGTAAGCAGAATAATCCAGTAGATAAATATTAAGAATTCAATAAAATAACAGAATTATTTTGGATGCTATGCTTTTTGACTCTTGGTGAAGTGCATTCCTGTTATTACACTTGCTAGTATGAGTGTTTGGCATTTCTGTGATGGTTTGGAAACTTCCCAGATGAAATGTATACTTTCAGTACCTCTGCAAACATTTCTGCTGTATTCACAGCTCCTTTTCATGCTTTATGTTTGTGTAATTATAAAAATATTTAGCTTACAGTCATAAACATTCACAGTTTCCTGTATGTATTTGTGCCATATGAATCCTTTTAGTCTTGCCAAGTTTCTGACAAGTATCACAGTGCACTTTCTTTGGTTGCTTTATAGTGATTTTCTGACATCATTACATAAAATGTGAACTTTCATTTTGTAAACTTTTTTCCCACAATTAAGCAAAATGGTTTTAAGTTCTGCTCTAAATATGTCAGAAGAATGAAAGGAGATTTATCCAGTGTTAGCTAAATTCAATGAATAAATAGAGGTTCTGATGGAATATTGCATTTAGCACCTTTGTCTAGCTTAAAGTACTATCTCAACCTTGAATCACAAGCTTTTCAAGCCTAAACGTCATTTAAAACAATATAGTTGCCTGAAATCTGAAGTGCATTCACATTATACATTTAACTGCAGCCTCACATATTTTCATTTTATTTTGCTCTTTTACTCAGCAACATGTAAATCTTGCTGTACAATTTTATTTAAACTCATATATCTTTGACACAATATTCTGATTCCATATTTCCTACAAATTTGGTTAAAAGCTCTACAGAGTGCTTTCTCATGCCTGATACCATACCTAGTGTATGTGGCTGTGCTTGTAACTGTGTATTTATTACAAGGTGCTATCTTGGAAACCTTGCAGTCAACTGCAGTTTTATTTGTTTAATTCACTTGTGGGTATATTGCACACTTCCAGTTCCTCACTCCAACCTTAATTTATATATTTTAAAGTTCACTCACTCTGTCCACATCCAGTGCTTCCTCAAGTTTGAGGTCTGATTCTCTTAATAGCCTGCTTTGAATTTGATCATTTTTGAAACCACACTTACCAGTAAATCATGCAAGTCTACAAAACTTAGAATTTTACTTTGTTGTTAAGCTCAATTCAAGAAGATCAGGAAACGTTTGCTTAGAGAAGGCACTAACTAGGGTAGACATTCCTCTGCCCTTTTCACTCAGTCCAGTCTGTCAGGAGTCCCTTTATGCAGTGTTATCTGGAGTGCATGCTTAGAGCTTTTGTCAAAACATGGATCTGACTGTGTCATTCCATCTTCTTTGGTCCCTGGGACAGACAGGTTCAAACCTAAGCACTCACTTTTTCAGCTCATACCCTGAGCCTGTTTTTGGCACTAGGAGATTCAAAGCTGCCTGCTTTACTGGTGCAGTCTTTGTAAGTGCTGAGAGGATTTAACCCTTTGGCATCTATGCCTTTGGTGCCACCACTGTTGACACCTACCACCACCAGCTGAGAGCATGTAGGCACAAAGAGGTCAACACTGAAAGTGTGGTACAAGTGCCAGTATTCACCTCATCAGGATGGTTTATCATATCTGACACTTCATTATTCAATCTGTCCATGCCAAACTTAGCTTTGGATCCAGGGGTGACCTCGAAATTGAATTCCATTTGTGTTGGCCCTTTACCGATATTGACCTCTTCAGTGCCAAGCTTGGCTTCTGTACAGATGCTATCAACTCACACAAGCACTTCTTCAATGTTTGTAGTCTTGGAAGGACTGACCTCCACATTCATATGAAAAGACATAACAGACTTACCACTAACCTCAGCTCCACACATTGACACTTGTCAGTCCCATGCTTTGGGCACAGATCAGAAGTTTCATCCTTTAAAAGTTTCAGAGGATAGCCATTCCAGTGGCATAGATGGATAAAGCTCTGACTACAGCCCAACCAACCCAGGTTCTATTACTGGTCTGGGCAACTGATGGAGCAGCACAGAAGGGATGGGTGTGCCTGTCCCAGATGGGAGGATACTTGTTGATACGCTACCTAACTGGGGCTTGGTACAAAGAGTGGGGCTGCCATCAGATGTAAACAACAAGCATGATGTTTGGGGAGAGGGAAGTGGGTAGGGCATTAAAAAAATCCCCCCCCCAGACAGAAGCACAGAGAAGCTGAGCACCCAGGACACCCTCAGGATCTATGACCATTCCAGCAAAAAAAAAGAAATTGAGTAAGTCCGGGGAGGTTGGAGAGTAGCTAGTAGACCCAGCCTGGATGCTGGGTACTGGGGGGCCAGGCTTTTAACAATGAGGTCTGAGGGGACCCAAAAAAAAGAGTTTCAGACAATCACAGAGGAAAGCACCTCTCATGGTCAGATCCATCCTGTAGTCACTCATAACACTCTTAATCTGAGGTACCCAGGCAGAGGACAAGCAAAAGGAGGTGCAAAGATTCCCAGCAGAGTCTCTTGCCCTAATTTAGATCTCAGTGAGGGGGAGGAATCACCTCAATCCCCTCCAGATGATTTTAAATTTGAAGAAATATTGGAACTGATGGGAAGGAGAGGTACTTGGCATATAGACCCTTCACCTGATGAGGAAATTCTGATGAAACCCATTCAAACTGCCTCATCTATGTCTTGGGTAGTTCTTCCAAGGACTGCATGATTGACCTGGTCATTAGAAGGGTTTGGCGAGAACTTGATGTGGCTGAGCTCATCCTAAAGAAACCTAACAAAATACTGCAACCTCCTTAGGATAGACCATATCAGAGTAAGAGCCCCCTTGCTGACTCAGTGTTGGTAGCAGCAGCTGCTTGATAAGGATTCAAAGGCCATGGACTGAATGGAGAAGCATGTTTTTGTTTTGGGTACTTTCAACAGGTGTTCTTTAAACTCTCTGATACACATGAACCATTTCCATCTAGAGGTAACTGAGCAAACACTACACATATTGCAAACATCATTGACACCAAATCATCATAGATACCAAAAAGTGTAGATGTCTACCATGCTCAACATGTCTACCCTCACCATGCATCTGTTACACTCCACATGTGCTGGAGTGGCTAGAGCAACTGGGACAGACATGGCAATGAGGTACTATGCCTGGTTCGGGCTTTTTGACATTGTAGGGAATTTCAAGGCATAATTCAGTAACACCCCCTTTTATGTGTTCTATATCTGTAGACCTCAAGTGAAGAAGAAACCAGTAAAGATTAAACAAGAGAGCAAGATGTTGTCCCATGTTGCACTCAAGTTCACATCCCCTCAGAGATCCTTCTCAGTGAATCAAATGAGTCTTATGAAATTGCTTGAAAAATTCCAGTGGTAGCCCTATGCCAAATTCCTCTGCAACTGTGCCCATGGGAGTTGTGGAGGATCTTTCAATGAGTGCTGCCCCAAAGGCAGATGTACTATGCAAAATCAGGGTTTCATAGCCTCCTTGCTTGACTGTCATTTCTCTTTGCATCAAGACACATGGATGGACATCCAATAAGACAACTAGGAAAGCGAGATAGTATCCAGAAGCTATAAAAATCCATTTTCCAAGATACAGACATCCTGTGCCCCATATTTAGGCATCCCACTCCATCAAATGCAGGTGGCAAGGGCAGAAGTTTCAAACTTTCTCTCCAAAAGAGACCTACAGGAGTCCCATTAGATCAGAGAAGGTCTGATGTTAATTCAAGATTCCTTTTATCTCGAAAAAAAAACAGACCTCAGACCAATTCTAGATCTCTGTGGCCTAAATAAATATGTAAAAAAAAGTCTGGATGTTCATGATGCAGATCATCCTTCCATATCTCTAAGGAGGGGATGTGATGTGCTTGCTGTCTTCTCGGATGTGAATTTGCAGCTCAAAATTGCCAAAGCATCCAGGTGGTTCTTATTCTTCTGGGTCAGCAGAATATATGTATATTCCTGTTCATATCAACTATCTGGTGGACAAGTTCAGCAGCTATATCCTGATTCTTCATGACTGGTGTGAAGACTGGTAAAGAAGGCTGAAGGCTGCCAGCCTAGTCAAATAGAATTTGATACATAATTCTGGCATTTGTAAATATAAAACACAGGCTTGTTTCTTAAATGAAAGAAAACACTGTAAAATGTGAACTTCAAGATTGTAGCAACATTGCCATCTGCTGTAAGGAAAAGTAAGCCTAGCATGAAATTCAAATTATGTTTTGCATGTCATTTGAAGTTATAATTTGGATCGATGAGTCTGGAGTAAGCATCCTGCCTATTGTTTTAAGGCTAAAGTTAATGACCAGAATTTACATGTGGGATGTCCTTTATTGCTCTAAGTGTAAATGAATGTAAATGTAGTTTTGGTGTGGCCTGGGAACTCCAGACTAAGTTTCAAAATGATGTAATGTGTATACTGGGAAAACCTAAGTGTCAAAATGATGTAATCTGGGAGGGCCCAGCAGAAATGTGTTAGTGATTTTAAAAACTATTGCTCAGAGAGAGACTGGAAGCATTTTTGTCTTGATATCCAACTTCAGCACTCTGTCTGTGTCTTAAGTAAGTTATTTCAGAATGAATGAGGGAATAAATGGGAGATTATAAAGCATCACTCCCACTGGGTTTTTGTTTTGGGTACTTTCAACAGGTGTTCCTTAAACTCTCTGATACACATGAACCATTTCCATCTTGAGGTAGCTGAACAAACACTACACATATTGCAAACATCATTGACACCAAATCCTCTACCATGCTCAACATGTCTACCCTCACCATGCATCTGTTACACTCCATATGTGCTGGAGTGGCTAGGGCAACTGGGACAGACATGGCAATGAGGTACTATTATGCCTGGTTCAGGCATTTTGACATTGTAGGGAATTTCATGGCATAATTCAGTAACACCCCCTTTTATGTGTTCTATATCTGTAGACCTCAAGTGAAGAAGAAACCAGTAAAGATTAAACAAGAGAGCAAGATGTTGTCCCCTGTTGCACTCAAGTTCACAGCCCCTCAGAGATCCTTCTCAGTGAATCAAATGAGTCTTATGAAGTTGTTTGAAAAATTCCAGTGGTAGCCCTATGACAAATCCCTCTACAACTGTGCCCATGGGAGTTGTGGAGGCTCTTTCAAGTGCGTGCTGCCCCAAAGGCAGATGTACTATGCAAAATCAGGGTTTCATAGCCTCCTTGCTTGACTGTCATTTCTCTTTGCATCAAGACACATGGATGGGCATCCAATAAGACAACTAGGAAAGTGAGATAGTATCCAGAAGCTATATAAATCCCTTTTCCAAGTTACAGACATCATGTGCCCCATATTTGGGCATCCCACTCCATCAAATGCAGATGGCAAGGGCAGAAGTTTCAAACTTTCTCTCCAAAAGAGACCTACATTAGATCAGAGAAGGTCTGATGTTAATTCAAGATTCCTTTGATCTTGAAAAAAAAAACAGACCTCAGACCAATTCTAGATCTCTGTGGCCTAAATAAATATGTAAAAAAAGTCTGGATGTTCATGATGCAGATCATCCTTCCATATCTCCAAGGAGGGGATGTGATGTGCTTGCTGTCTTCTCGGATGTGAATTTGCAGCTCAAAATTGCCAAAGCATCCAGGTGGTTCTTATTCTTCTGGGTCAGCAGAATATATGTATATTCCTGTTCATATCAACTATCTGGTGGACAAGCTCAGTAGCTATATCCTGATTCTTCATGACTGGTGTGAAGACTGGTAAAGAAGGCTGAAGGCTGCCAGCCTAGTCAAATAGAATCTGATACATAATTCTGGCATTTGTAAATATAAATATAAAATACAGGCTTGTTTCTTAAATGAAAGAAAAGACTGTAAAATGTGAACTTCAAGATTGCAGCAACATTGCCATCTGCTGTAAGGAAAAGTAAGCCTAGCATGAAATTAAAATTATGTTTTGCATGTCATTTGAAGTTAGAATTTGGAGTCTGGAGTAAGCATCCTGCCTATTGTTTTAAGGCTAAAGTTAATGACCAGAATTTACATGTGGAATGTCCTTTATTGCTCTAGGTGTAAATTAATGTAAATGTAGTTTTGGTGTGGCCTGGGAACTCCAGACTAAGTGTCAAAATGATGTAATGTGTATACTGGGAAAACCTAAGTGTCAAAATGATGTAATCTGGGAGGGCCCAGCAGAAATGTGTTAGTGATTTTAAAAAGTATTGTTCAGAGAGAGACTGGAAGCATTTTGTCTTGATATCCAACCTCAGCACTCTGCCTGTGTCTTAAGTAAGTTATTTCAGAAGTATGTTTTCTTGTAAAAATAGCTAGGACTATAAAAATTAGACTAAGTGTTTTTCTGTTATGTCAGAACTGTACTACGGAATTATTTTAAGTTTCTTTGTGATCTCTGAACTCTTGAGTAGCACTGTGGTGTAGTACTATTTTCTTGTGTTTTAATTATTTATTATTAAATATTTTAAAAACCTTTTACCTGTGACTGGTTTATGTACAGTTAAGTTAAGCTCTAGAGTACATTGCATATTTATAGAGTTTATTGTACAAGGCCACTCCAATAAGTCTTGACTGATTAGTCACACTTACCAATTGGATAATAATATTGCACAGTAATAATTGGACACCCTTTTAAGGGCATTTGAGTAGCTGATAATTATTAGCTGGTGGTGGCAGTAATTACTACTGTATAGTCTGGGTAAAGGGCACAGCTGGAGAATCTGTGTCAGCCTTTCCCAGGAGTGTCTGTGAAGTTGTATAAATACTTATCTCAAAGTATGGGTGTGTGTCAGCTACTTGGGCAGGGACACGAAGCACTGGTTGGACAGAGAGGGTATTGGATGTTAGCTTGCCAGCTAGGCTGAGATCTGGACCCTATATCTGTGCCAGTGGGGAGTCTTATTGGGGACCTGGAGAGCAAGGGAGCAACCAGACCCAGACTGACTGTGATCTGTGTGTGCACTTAAGGGAAGTTGTACTTTACTGAGTGTATTTGTTATCCTTTCCTCTTATATGGGACTCCCTGATGTTAGGTGTGAGGATTGAGGCTCCTTGATTGTTGGGCCAGGGCGTGACCATCACAACCGGTCCCTCAACCCTTGCATAGCACAGGCATTGTTCTGCTGCTGTGGGAAGCCTTACTGCAACCTCTTTGCATCCTCAGCCAACATCAAGTGCAGCAACTTATTTATCCTTGTCCACATATAGAGGTATAATCCTAGAGATGTGTTGGTCTATCAGTGGCCATTGAGTCTTCTCTATGCCTTTGCCCTCTATCACTAATAATGAAATTCCAGATAGCCAAACTGTGCAGAGCAACAGTTATTCAGAATGGGACATTTTGGCCTCAACAGCTGTGGTTCCCTTTGCTGTGGCCTTATCTCAGGAAGAAGCCTTTATTTACTGATCCACTCCCAGTTCTCCTTTCTTACCAATCAGCAGGCCTCACCCAGATGTGATGTCTACAACTATGGTTTCTGCAATTCTACTAATGGCCAGGGTAGTCAGGATACTTATGACTTTACAAAAATTGTTTACAGATGAAGTATACAAAGGCAAATGGAAAATGTTTTCCATTTTTCTGCTCCAATACCTTCAGTTCTACTATTTCTCCTTTCTCTTTGATGCTGATTCTAGATTTTCTACAATTAAATTCCACCTAGCAGCCAACAAAAACCTTAACTCTGAAAATATAGTAAATTGGCCTTTTTCAAAAGAAAGTCCTTGAGGCTTTTAACCTACTCCATGACTGGACAACTTTGATTTTAATAATTTACAACAGAGCCAGTGCTAAAATAAAATGTAACAATACATTGTCAAGGGTCTTTCAGCTGACTGGGGGAAGCATTCGGGTTTGCCCCTTTCCTGTTCTGTTTGTCTTGTATTTCAAACCATTGTACAAAGAACTCCAAGATTCAGAAATATAGGACTATCAATGGGTACATACAACAAAAAAAAATATTTTTGTAATACTTCACCAAACTAAGACTGAACGAGACCTGCAAAAACTTTTTGGGGTGCTACATGGATATAAGGAGCAAGCAGGATATGCACTTATGAGGGGAAAATTATACTGATAAACTATACTTCTGCACTGACCTAGTTCATAACTACCCCTTTCTTTGGGGACATGATGAGATGAAATATTTAGAAGTGTGCTTGAAACAGAGGGTAGACAAGGTGGCAGAGGAGATGAGGCAGAGTATACTTAATAAAATGGCATCTAAAATAAGGAAATGGAAAATGATATGACTGGAACTAGATAGTAAAATATAGGTTATAAAGATGTTTTTAGTACACTTATGTGTATATGTGGGACAGACATATTTTTATCAGTGTAAAGATGAGGTTTGATAAAGTTGGACACAGAGTTACAGGAATTTGTGTGGGAAGGTAAGAGAGGGAGAGTAAAGTGGACTAAATTAACCATGACAATTCAACATGAAGGCTTGGCTATGCCAGATTTGAAGGAATATTTCTGATGACATGGCTGGAGATAGATAGTAAAATAGAGGTTATAAAAATGATTTTAGTATTCTTAACTTTATATGTGGACCAAGCATATTTTATCAGCCTACAGACGAGGTTTGGAAAATGCTATACAAGGAGTTATAGGAATTTCTGTGAGGAAGTAAGAGAGGGAGAGTAAAGTGGAGCAGATTGCACATGCCAACTGAACATGTTGAACATGAAGGGTTGGGTATGCCAATTGTGAAGGATGATTTTTGAGCAGCACAATATTGTCTCCTTTATTTGAGATGCAGTTTGATTTTTGACTTCCTAAGTGGAAGGCTGTGTGGCTGGGCATGGATGGGGCACTTGAATGTTGAGATCCCTTAGAGGTTGGGAAGGCATTAGAGAACTATCCCATGGAACATTATTTTCATGAATATGCTAATCATTCTATAAAGAGTCTACTAAGAAAAAGAGAGGTAAAATAATGGAAAGTAATACGTTCCATTGGTTATGAGCTCATACGGATAATTTGGACAAAAAAAAGAATGGTAATCTATGGTTTGGGAATAAATTTTGAGAGGAGATGATGAAGTAGGTTGGGAAGAAGCAAAATAAACTTTTGCTCTCAGAAATAAAGATTGGTTATCGTATATGGACCTCATAATGGAATAAATACAATACAGGATGCAGTGTTTAGGCTTGGTGGATCCTCTGTAGAGTATTTAATGCAGGCAAGACAAGAGCAGGGTGAAACTAAAAGGTTGATTTCAAAAGCTTGATACAGACCCAGGGACTAAAAGATATGGACTTGATTATATTGGGGAATACCCTACATAAAGAATACAAAGAATACACCTTATCCCAATGAAAAGAGATATGATTCATCCAAAAGAATGTTACTAAATCCAGGAAATTTAGAATATTCAGCTGGAAATATCTCCATAAATATTTTTACACACCAGCAAAACTTGTGAATATGTTCACAACTATCAGCAATAGATGTAGGAGGTGAAATACAGGAGAGAGAGGAACATGACACACATCTTTTGGGAATGTAAATACAATCACAGAAAATCAGGTGAAATTAACTAAGGGAATGATGCTGTTAAGTTACAGAGATATGAAGTAGACAATGCAGGCAAAATACCTATTTTTTATGTAAATGTTAGTGGCCAAAATGAGAATTACTATGAAGTAGAAAATGAGAGACAAATCTAACTTAGATAATGTAAAGGAACAATACAACATTTAAAAGAGCACGAATTAAAAAAAAAGAACTAACCAAAGGGTGAGTAAGAAAATTTGCTTAAATGGTTAACTTTATTCCTAAATATGGAAAGAGAGTACTTAACAGTATCCCATAATTAAATTGAGGGAATATGGAGTAGGAATGTACTAGCAATGAACTCTTCAGTTATTTTACTGGTTCTGAGGTAAATAAATGTATAGGGAGGGGACAGTGGGAAATTAAGAATTGGGGAAAGGGATTCATTCAAAATATTACTGTGAAAGGGAGCAAGTATAGACAAGAACTAAAGGAGAGGGGAATCTAATACAGTTAAATAATTTTGTCAAAATGATATGTGTAGATCATTTTATATTGTTGTATACAAATTTGTGTTAGAACATGAAACTGTATGTAAAAATTACTTTTCCAATTATCTGTAATTAGTTGTAAAAATATATTTTTGTTTCTTTTTCTGTTGTTTAACTGTTGCTCAGTTACAACTTTATTGTTGTTTTATCAGCCTAAAATAAAATGGGACTTTGAAACTTAAACAAAAGCTTTCACTATTATTTTTTAGCTTCCCAAATACTTTGTAAGGCTTTTCTAAAGGCTTTGTCCAGCCTACAGGAACATACTCCACCCTAAGACCTCATTTTTGTTCAGGAGGAGTTTAACACAATGTCATTTTGAACCAGCCCATACAAATGAGCTCAAGTTTTTATCTTGGAAAAATTCTTTCAAGTAGCAATCACTTCAAGCAGAATAAATTTGGAACTTCAAGCTCTTTCCTGCAGACCTCCAAGTTTAATTTTGACAAGTGTACCATGACAGGGATAATTTGGAGGAAAAAGGAATGGTAATGTATGATTTGGGGAATAAATTTTGAGAGGAGAGGATAAAGTAGGGTGGGAAGAAGCAAAATAAACGTTTGCCCTTATTGTCTTAATTTGTTTATAGTTTTCTATATGTGATATTTCCATAGTAACATTTTACTTATTCCCTCCCTTTCCTTTGTTAGTCTACATTTTTGTGGTAACACTTTATCTATTATTAGTTTAGCTGCACAGTAATATAATCTGTTTATTTCTGTTATATTTTTGTGAATTTCTCTTAATAGTGCTTATTACTGAGTTTCTCTGTTTTACCAGTCTTCTATCATTTTGGGTCTTATTTAATTTCTATAATCTATTTCTTTCATCTGTCTTAATATCAAGCAGATCCTCCCTTAAATAATTTTTATCCATGACTGACATCTTCTCTCTTTCCTGTGAGTATTCTACAAGTATTCAAAACATGTTGCTGTGACATATGCTCTTCGGATCCACTGTGGATCATCTGCTGCTCTTTCACATGGGAACCCATTGGCCCGTCACTCTGAAATATCACCTACATTAGAGTTTCCACTATTTCCTGCACCTTCCCATGAGTGCAACTTCACCTGGACTTTTGTACCAGTCATCCACAGAAGTTTCCAGAGGATCATCATGTGCAAATCTTCTGATGTTTCCTACTCTACTTGCTGTTCCTTAATCTGGGAGACATATTTCCATCATGCTGCAACATTGCCTGTGTTGGATTCTCCACACTAAATTCTTCACTTCACAGATAATCAATAAGTTCAGTTTTTATTTGTTTAACTTCTATATTACTAACCCTCTATTCCATGTTCCCATTTTGCTTTCTTAATTTTTGTATTGTGAAATTTCAGAATCTTTCCTGTAGACATCCCTATCTTGTCTCTCACATAGACAGAGTTTTTTTGTGGACAAACCCTTCCTACTTGCCTAAGGTAGCTTCAGAAAGTAACCTCAATCAATATATACAGCTATTCGTGTTTTTTGCCATCATTTGCCAATGAAGTAGAGTATCTATTTCAATGGCAACTGAGATTATATCTACACTGCACCAAACAATTCAGACAATATCATCAGTTGCTTCTTGCTTTCTCCAAAGCAAACACTGGACAAAAGATATCAAAGATTACCTTTTCCAGATGGCTTTCTAGTTGTATCTCTTTCATCTATATGTAATTTATTTATTTAATTGTTATTTGTTAATCAGGTAAGAGGAACAGTCCTTTGGCCTTTTTCAGACATGACCTGGACACCTCATCTAACAAATATCTTCCATTTAAATAAAAGGCTAACTCCATGAGGGCAGTAGCCACTTTTGCCCTCTTCAAAAATTCTTCATTGATATTTATATAGCTGCTACTTGGACTTCAATTGATATCTTTACCAGGAGCTACAAATTAGACATGGTATCTTCCTTTTTTCACAGTTACTGTTTTCACACAGAAAGAGCTCTTCCTGTTTTCATACTTGAGAGGTCTTCCTTTGGGGCAACCATACTCCATACTTGGATAATCTAAGCTACAATACCTATGTACTTACCACAATGTTAGATCTTGATTATCCATGTCCTTCTACTTCAAACCCTCTTTCAGCACCCCATCCACATTATCATCTATTATCTCATAACAGGCCTTTCTATCCTCCTGAGACCTGCTTGTTAACATTTTCCTTAATTTAGTAACCTGCATTGACAGGTTGAGTAAACATTTATGTGGCATACTTGATTTCAGGTAAACTGGGAACAGCACTGCATTGTGGGAGATAGTGGAGGAGCTTGACCTATAGGAACAATCTTTTTGCTGTGTTGGCACCTGATGGTAATCATTTCCATCTATGAAATGGACAGACATGGATAATCAAGAGACAGTGCTAAGGTAAGGAAATAACTATCATTTCACTACCATAACCCATTCCCATGTTGTTTAAACTAGGCCTACATTAAGGTTTAAGACTGTTGGCTACTTTAAACCATTATAGGGAATACAGAAAAAGTAAAATATAGATCTTGGAATAATATTTTGATGAGTGGTATTTTACTACAATTTCAAAGAATATATGCACAATATGGTTGTTTCATGTGGTTCTACTATATTGCTATAGTTTGCCATTTTATATTGGTAATTTTACACAGAAGTGTACAACTGTCAAGTGTCCTTTGTCTCCCTAGAGCTGGTTCCAATGTTTAAATATCTTATTGTAGTAACTGAAGAAAAAAATCAAATTCTCCCCTTCATATTAACTCTGCAGTATTTAAGCAGCTCTATAATAACTTGACTTTCAAGATGGCTGCACACTTATCAACTGGTTGATTTCAGCACTCAGTGTTAAAACAGAAACTGTGAAAAAAAGTGTCAGTAAAAATGTCAGTCTGGGTAAAATGTGGTCACTGGCCAATAAATACACTACATGGATGCCAGCAAAGTAGGAATTTTTGAGAACCTGAAAGAAAATCAACCAGAAAGGGAGGATAGAAAGCTCTGGTTAGGAAGAATCCTGCAGCTGTTTAGCAAAATACAGTTCAACTTTCGATTCTTGTACAGGAGATGGCATCCAGGAATTTAGAGGAAAAAATAAATAAAGTGCACTTGGAGGTATTTAAAACAAATGAAACACTGAAGAAACATAACTCAAAAAACAAAAGACTGAAAAAAATAGAAAAAAGACTTAGCTAACTACCCAGATGAACTAATAAAACTGCAAAAAATCAGAGACTGAAATGAAGAAAAGACTGGCTGAGCAAGAGGTTTCTCAAGAAGAGCTGTCTCAAAATATAGTAGAGTAAGAAGACAGGGCAAGTACAGAAAACATGACATTTTCTGCTGTACAAGAGAAACTTGAAGGAACTGACTATAGAAATGTTATAAAAGTACAAATAAGCAAATGGTCTGGTGTTCCACAGTATGATTTGTTAATTGAAAAGATTAATCATGTATATGCTCCAAACCTGGCCATGAGAAAGGAGCCAAGGCATATATTAGTAAAGATGCAGTCATAGAAACAGAAAGAGTTGCTCCTAACAAAATTGTGACAGAAAGGAAAAGTATTAAAATAAGAGACATCAGAATATTTTTGAGAATGCTTATTTACAGTACACTAAGCAGGAATGTCAAGAGGCAGGTGTGGAATTTAAGCTGTTGTATCCAGCAATCTTCAGAAGATTTTGTTTCTGAAGGATCAAAGACATTTTTGATGCAGAGCAGACAAAGGAGGAAATAAAAATGTTTATCCAACAAAAAGTGAGCCAGCAATCTGAAGAGGACTATGATTCTCATTATTCTGCCAAATAGCATCTAGAGAATTTGACAGTAAAACATTTTCCATTAGCCAAAGAAAAATGTTTGAGAGACAGGGAAGAGCATTGGAACTAAATACAAGATTAATTAGGAGTACCCTGGACTTAAAACAAAGACTAGTGTTGGGAGACAGAGATCAGGAAGAAGACAAGCAATATTGACATTAGTGAATAAATGGGAGATTATAAAGCATCACTCCCACTGGGTATAGTGATATAGATGTGAAATATGGCATTCCAAGAAAAAAGTGGTTGAGAAAGACTGAAATTTTGTTGATACTGTGAAATGTGTGGGAGAACTGTAAATCATATACCTTATTTTATGTTATTATTTAGAAGAGTGCTAAAGGGAATGAAGAATTAACTGTAAGTAAAACAGTTTTGTTCTTATTAATATTTGTATGACAACATGATGTAAATTGCATGTTATAGTGTAAAGCAGTTTTGTGTAATGTGCAGTCAGGGGTATTTTAATTGTGAGATTGGAGAACACTTACTATTGACTGTTGTATATGTTAAATATATTATCACAAGCACGTACTTTTTCTTAGTTATAATATATATACAGGTTTTTCCTCTAATAAGATGAGAAAGGCTGGACAGAAACAAGTTAAAGTTGATACAATGTTGTGATCTTTTGCTGCTGGGATGGGAGTGGGGTGTAAAGGTGTATTGAACATATTATATGCATAAATGAGGTAATGGTTTATCTTGATTTTCAGGGAGTGTGTCAAGATTAATGTCCTTGTTTTAAACTATATGTACATTTTTAATCAAATAGGCTTAAAAAATAAGACAGAATGATGAAGGGCATTGAAAATGGTTGTTTCTTGCATCTGCAATGTTATTGTTTTTTGTTTTTTTCATTAACAAATGCTCACAGTGGGGAACAAAAAGTCTGTTGATGTAAGAAGGTGGCCAGAGGAAGGCTGTGCATTGTGCTCTGAGTGAAATTTACAAAGATTCTTTCATGCATCTGTAAATTTGTTAGATTTTTTTTCTCATTGTTAACTGATATTACTGAGAAAGGATCTATCTGCAGCAGCAAGCAATTAAACGTGAGCATTCTAGGCACTCTTTGTTGAGAGAAATGTAAAATTTAAAGATACAGTAACATGAGGCTCAGTGAAAAATAAACAAAGTTTGAAACTTTGAGAAGTGAATAAGAAGTAATAACTTCCCAAGCAGCCTTAGTACTTTAATTCATTTGGTAAAACATTACACAGTTTACTTTATTTATCTACTTAAAGGTAGCCGGTGTATTTTTTCATAGGGATAAAATGTAATGTTTAGTAAAAGCATGCAAGCCCTTTTTCACATCTGGGAAAGGAATTAATATAAGAAAAGAACAGATAGCAATCAGTGTAAGTGGAACACAAGCTGTAAAATGCACTTAGCATGGGTGAACTTAATTTTAGATTAGGTAGTGTCTGTAGGTGCAGCCTTCAGTTTAGGTCAACTGCTCCAACCTGGAGTTTTCTGTTTTAGTGTTTGCATTTATGCAAAAAGTCTTGACAAATGTGGCATAGGTTCAAATAAAGATGAGAAGAAATAAATTCATAAAAGTTCAACCTGCCAAATATTAGTGTGCACATGTAAGCCAATAGTTGGAAAAATCCATTAAAAAAATGTCATGTATAATAGGTGTGAGTAATAGATTCCTATCATAATGGCGACTCTGTCCATACTAACATGGAATGTTAAAGAACTTACAGATATAGACAAGGCAAAAAGTACTGTTTTATGCTGTGATATGTATAGGTGTTAGTCTTTAAGAAGAGTATTGAATTATATTAAACATGTAAGGTGCAAATAGCAATGTGGCAAGAGAGATGCATTTGGATAGAAATGAGCATCTAAATTTGACAGA